>NW_023396527.1:356319-401319 GCF_011125445.2 Fundulus heteroclitus
TTCCAACACAGAAAACTATCATAAGAAGATATTGACATTGACAATTGGGGGGGGGATCCTGGATAACAACTTCTATCCAGGTCAAGCAATGATAGTTGTCCACTATTACAGTGATGATCAGTTCAATAACAGCATTAAAATGGAACAAAGCCGTCAATAATTCACTTTAATAGCAGAAGCCTCTATGCAAATTTTGACAGCATCAAACAATACCTCCAACAAAACTTTCACAGACATTCAATGTTATTGCCTTATCAGAAACTTGGCTCAATAGTGATAAGGGCATAGACTATGAAATCAATGTTTATGAAATAGTTTGTAAGAACAGAGAAAACAAAAATGGAGGGGAGTAGCTTTATATGTTGATAAGAAGATTAATTATAAGTTGATCGAAACATGTCAACTGTGATGGACAACATGTTTGAATGTGGTGACTATAGCAATACTCGTGGAAAAAAGGAAAAATGTCTTAGTGAGTTGCATTTATAGAGCCCCTGGATCAAACATTGAAGTATTCAACAACTGGATAGAAGAAAAATTTATAACAATTAATCAAAAAATAATATTTTCTGTGGGGATTTCAATATTGACCTTCTCAATCCAAATAGACATAGAATGACTGAAGAATTTATTCACACCATGTTCAGTTTAAGCTTGTATCCTAAAAATCACCAGGCCCAGTCGCATTACATTGCACTGCGCTACCTTAATTGATAATATTTTACAATGTGCTGGAAATAATTTAACTAGTGGAATATTAATGAATGACATAACCGATCACTTACCAGTGTTCATAGTCTACGACTGTAAGTGCAAAACAGACGATCAAAAAATAGAGACGCATTACAGACGGGTTACGTCTGAAGAGACACTAAGAGCTCTAGAGGCCGAGTTGTTGGCCTATGATTGGAGATTAATATATAAACTGAACGATGTGAATTCAGCATATGAAGAATTTTTAAAAATATTTAAAATATATATAACAGCACTGCCCAATCAAACAATATAACAGGAAAAGCAATCAACAAAATGAACAGTGGATCACAAAAGGAATACAAAAGGCATGTAAAAAGAAAACAAAACTTTATAGAGAATTTCTTAAACATAGAACGTCTGAATCAGAAACAAATATAAGAAATATAAAAATAAGTTAACCATATTATAAAACATGTAAAAAGGACTATTATAAATTACTGGATAGAATAAAAACAACATAAGGAAACATGGAATATTTTAAATAGAGTTATTAGAAAAGTTGCAATAACAAATATCCAGACTATTTTATAGATAATGAACAGAATATAACTGATTTGAAAGTGTCGTCAATAAATTCAATAGATTTTTTGTTAATATAGGACCTCAATTAGCAGAAAAAATACCGACTACAAAAACTGCAACTCAGCAATATCTAATGAGAATAATCCCCAGCTCCTTATATCTCAACCCTGTACTAGAAGAAGAAATCATAAACATTGTGAATAACTGTACAAAATAGACTTCCACTGACTGTGATGATCTGGACATGAAAACTATTAAAATAGTAATTAAAGGAATCTCTAAACCACTAACTTATATTTGCAATTTATCATTTCAAACAGGATTATTTCCCAACAAAATGAAATAGCGAAGGTCAACCAATGTATAAAACTGGCAACAAACCCTCTTCACTAACTACAGGCCTGTTTCTCTTCTCCCTCCACAATTTCTAAACCTAAAATCTGGAAAAACTCTTTAAGAAAAGACTGGAACAATTCATAGAAAAACATTCGCTACTTATCAGCAGTCAATATGGATCAGAGCAAACGGTCAAACATCGCTGGCCGTAACTGACTTAATAGAAGAAATAACCAACGCAATAGATAGTAAGAACTGGCAGTAGGGATATTTATAGATTTAAAGAAAGCTTTTGATACAATAAATCATGAAATCCTACTTAAAAAATTAGAACGCTATGGAATTAGGGGAGTAGTTTTGACTGGATGAGGAGTTATTTAAAGAGCCGAAAACAATTTGTAAATTGGGAGATGTGGAATCTGATTGGCAGGAGACTGTCTGTGGAGTACCACAAGGATCAGTATTGGGACCAGTTTTATTTTATCTTTATATAAATGATATCAGTAAAGTGTCCAATGTATTAAAATTTTTATCTTATTCGCTGATGACACAAATATTCTAGCCTCAGGAGATAATTTAGAGCATCTTCTCTCAACAGTCACTTCAGAGATTAGTAAGTTAAGATATGGTTTGACCATAACAAATTATCTCTAAATTTGGACAAGACGAATTCATGTCTTTGGGAACTGTTATAAAAATATTGAAATTCAAGTTCAAATAGAGGACGTAACTCTAGAAAGGGTTTTGCTAATAAGTTCCTCGGTTTAATAATAGATGACAAAATCAGTTGGAAACCTCATATTCAAACATTTACAGAGTAAACTCAGTAGAAGTTATCCATATTGGCCAGAGCTAGACATGTATTGAATGCTAAATCACTTCATACTCTATATAACTCTCTGATTTTACCATATCTATCATATTGCCTGTGAAGTGTGGGGAGTTAATTACAAGAGCTCTTTACATCCGGTAACCGTCCTACAGAAACGAGCCATTAGAATCATCCATAATGTCGGTTATTATGAGCATACAACCCGCTCTTCATAATATCCAGAATTCTCAAATTTGACGAGCTTGGTAGAATTTAAAATGGCTCAATTTATGTTTCAAGGTATCAAAAAAGTTGTTACCTGAGCACATACAGAGCACGTTTTCTGAAAGAGAAGGGGGGTATAACTTAAGGGGTCACTCAATCTTCAAGATCCGCATTTAAGAACAACAGGAAAAGCTTCTGTATTTCAATTAAAGGTGTAAAGTTAGGAATAAGTTACATGAAGATTTAAAACAAAGCATAGTTAAACACAATTCAAAAGAAAGTACAAAGAGGTAATTTTCATTAGATACACACATGGGGACAGAAGCAATAAGGTGTGTTATTGAAGATAATAACTTGGTGGTTTAGGAGGACCTAAACACAAGGGTTAGAAATATAAAACCAGCATAAAATGGAAAATGTATAGGTAATATAACTGCCACTTTGATTTTGATTGATTTTTTTTTAATGACAGTAGGACTCTAAAGTCTCAAGTGTTTGGGGTAGGAGTTTATAAGTTCTCACTTCTTCCTACCCCATTTTGAGCATGATATGTTAACTGAAACAAAAAATCTGTATTTTTCTCTTCTTTCTTATGCACTTCTTGTTACTGTGCACTATTTTATTTTTATATTTGTATCATGTTCGAATAAATTTCATTTCATTTCAGAAGGCCAATGGCTGAGGAAATTCCTGGAGGGACTTCATCAGAGCCAGTCACTCCAGAAGATTTAAGTGCCTTCTTAAGATGTAGGAGGTCTACCTACAGTGTTATTTTTTTTATATTGGCTAAATGTGATATTTCCATTTATATTACTTTGGGTTGGGTTTTTTTTTTGGTCCCAACAGATTCGGATGGTAATATCTGCCTCTTTGGAGCTCCTGTCTCAACAGTACCCCATACAGTTGTCAGTAGCCTACTCCATACACCATTAATTATGACAAATAGAATTATAAAGGGTACTCTATGAAATGCTCATCTTCACAGGATGATGGGGATGAAGAAACTGTTTCTGCTGCCACAGACAGGCATACAAAGGTAATTTTAATATTATATGTCTACACATCAAACAATCTACACATTCACATTTATATGTGGAGTAGCCTATAGAATCCAAGTTTATATCTATAAATGGTCATTCTTATCTCTACCCCCCAGAGTGTGGGAAGAACAGCAGGAGGAAGGTCCATCAACTTCTGGTGCACAGATGGACACAGTTCAGTGATTTACAGTAAATGCCACAGTTTTCATTCTGAATTTAGACTACATTCATGATGTAACTCTATCTAATGTATTTTCAGTTGCCAGTTAAGGAGTTATATAGACTTCTTATTATTAAAAAGATAGAAAAAAACAGCAAAGAACTTGTATACTTGGACCGCCAGATCCAAAAGGCAGATCTGGAAATCGACATTCTGAAACTAAAGCTAGAGGTGAGTGTATGGTCACAGGTGAATTCTACGAAGTATTGAAACTATTTTAAAATCTTTTTTTTTGTTTTCTTTTTTTTTTTTTAGCAAATGAAGAACACCATATAAATTGCTGTGATACGATAGGGATATGACAAAAAAATCCACTCTGGGCCTCAAAATCCTTTCCCGACGTAAATGTAACTCCCTACGAAGTAATACAACCTCTTCGTCAACAGGATCATCCATAAAAGGACATGTCATTTCATTCCCTTTGATGCGCTCTGTGTGACTGAAATGTGCACAATGAATATGTCCCCAAAGAATCAATGAGGTGTTTAAACACCACTTCCTCTTTAACAAAGGGGAGGAGACCAAAATAAACTGAGTTTTCTGAAGAAAACCTGCTCCCAACCAGGTTAGGTTCACAGAGTAAATTGCCATGATAACTAGGGCTGTGCATAAAAATCGATATAAAGATTAATATCGATATTTTTAAAAACGATTTAATATCGATATTCTGGCTTTCAATATCGATATACCTCCCAACCTCTAGGGGGCGTTATTACAGCGCAACCATTACAGTTCACAGCGAAGGAGAGCAAGTGAGACGAATTTGTGGAACGGCCGACAGGATTTTAGAAGCTCCTTGTCCCTAAAATCAGATGTTTGGGCACATTTTTGGTTTCTGTGACACGTTAAAATGCATTGAAGCAAATGCCTTTATTTTCCTGTTAATATGTCAGTGATCATAAATAGAACATAAACATAATATTTGGCTGATTTTGGTGATTGAATCACTGAGCATTAATTCAAAGTAATAAATATCGATATTGGAATCAAATCAAGCTGAGCTATGTATCGAGAATCGTATCGTATCGTGAGCTGTGTATCGAGAATCGTATCGAATCGGCTCATCCTAGATGATACCCAGCCCTAATGATAACTGACTCTGAGTATAAGTTACCTCTCTTTCAGAAACGGGCTTGACTTACTGTGGTTTCTCAGCTTTAACTTACCTCCCTTTCTGAAACAGAAAACCCAGAGTTTCCCTCATTTCATGGTTAACATACTCAGAGTTTTCACTTAACCTCCTTTCTGAAACAGGCCCCTGATGACCAATGATGGTGATTGTAAGAATTGCATTTTTATATATATATATATATATATATATATATATATATATATATATATATATATATATAGATATATATATATATATATATATATATATATATATATATATATATATATATATCCTGGGCAACGATTAAACTTTTTAATCGCAATTAATCGCATTGTATGCGCAAACTCCAAGAATTAATTCAAAAGTAGTGTAAAGAGCACTTTTATTTTAATGTTCTGCTGCCATATGAACAAAAGTGTTGTAACATTTGTAGCACTTATCTTATTTTATACTGGATATCTATTGAATTTAGTGCACTAGTTGATCTTTTTCTTCATAAGAGAACAGCAAAGCACTGCAGCCAAAATATGGCCTATTTTGACCTGCTGTATATTAGCCAGTCCCTAAGCTTGATGTATCATGAAACTGTTGACCTTTTGGGTTTTGTGGTTTTTATTTTATTATTACAATTAAATAATAATAATATTAATGTTATGTTCAGTGTTTTTTTCGCTAATCCACCTCTTATATATTTCAATCCTTATGTAATTTTGTCTGTGTTGTGTGCACCTGCCTGTTGCTTTAATCCTATAAATTTCCCCGTCGTGGGATAAAAAAAGGATTAGCTAATGTTATCTTAAATAACACTTTTTAATATATGTACTGGGTTCTTTCAAGGTCTTAATTACATTTTATGTGTGGGCTCCAGTAACATATGATAGATAATATCTACTTTGAAAGTTAACATGAACTGCTGCTGAAGATGACCACTGATCTACCTGGATGTTCCATGGAGGACTGAAACGCCTCAGTCAGAGACGTCTGTGGGTCTGTCGGGGCAGAAGTTTCGTCTCCTCTCTCCGTTTCTGTGGCTCGACGTTTTCATGTTTTTTCACGTTCTTAGATAAATTTGTTGTGTTTCCACTGAAATTAACCGGCTTTTTACAAAACATACAGCTTGATTTAATTTACGGTATTAAAATAAAGCCAAACGGTGCTACTTCCCCTGTTCATGTTTTTTCGCTGCTGCGGTCTCTCTCAGCTGTTTGTGTGTAGAGTTTGTGTGAGAGCTGAGTGGGCGGGCCAGGCTGAGCCTGCTTGCTGATTGGCTGGCGCCGCTGAGCCATGTACGAGAGGGGAGGGGGAGCACCAGAGTGCTGCCGTGACAGCTCGCTGCAGTCAGCGCGCGCTGACTGACACTGACTGAAAGCATGTGAGCAACATGCGTTAATGCACGATAAAATAAATATCGACGTTAATAGTCTACTGAATTAACGCGACACGTTAACTTGCCCTTTTATTTATTTTTTTATATATATATATATATATATATATATATATATAGATATATATATATACTATATATATATATATATAATATATATATATATATATATATATAATATTGTTAAGTTCTGTTCAACAGAACGTTATTCTGTTGAATAATATTCTGATTAATAAAAACATTAAAAGTTCTTGATTTAAATAGTTCATGTTTACAAACATCTTTATCCACAAGCGATTATTGTTGCTTGCTAATGCATAGAGAAGTCCAAATCAAATTGCAATTTTGTGATCATTTCTGCTCCGAGTTCAGACACAGTGGCTCTTTTTGCACCTGATCTGCACAACGATCAAACAGATTGATAGGTTGTTTGTATTTGTTTAAAAAGACATGATAATTTAGACTGAACAAAATAATTGTGTTAAATTGCAATTAAGACATAAAATGACAATTAAATTATTTTACAAAATTGTTCAGCCCTAGATTTTACTTCCACTATCAAAGTATTTTTTTGTTTCCTTGGTAAATATTTACTCTGATATTTTAGCAGTATCTCCTACTCTTGGCATTTCTTTAGAACAAACTTTGAATTTGACTGGTTTGCTCTTTTTTGCCTCACTGATACAGTGTGTAACTGTCTTTGTGTTTGTCACACCAGAAATTTCCAATTGTGGGAAAATGAAGGAATTCTTGTTCTTATTCATTTCTGTATGTAGTCTAAATCCATTAAAATTGTGGCAGGATTGGTCCTCCATAGCAACTAACCATCTTTCTAGACAAAATAAACCAAAAAGTGATGTTTGGGGGATCTTTACCAGGCAGACAAACAAAAAGAACTTGATGCTGAATATTGCTACATGCTAAACTAGCATTAGCATCCCATGTGCTACATGCTAAACTAGCATTAGCGCCCCATGTGCTACATGCTAAACTAGCATTAACATCCCATGTGCTACATGCTAAACTAGCATTAGCGCCCCATGTGCTACATACTAAACTAGCATTAACATCCTATGAGCTACATGCTAAACTAGCATTAACATCCTATGAGCTACATGCTAAACTAGCATTAGCGGCCTCTATGCTACATGCTATCTTTTGTGCTGCAGGTTTATCCAGTTTTCTGGGGGAAAGCCTGCAACGAGTTGTGATGAAGAGGAGGAATCCATCAGCTGCTGAAAACGGCTCCTAAACTTTAGCTCCATCCACACAGTTAGCATGAAGAAGGAAATCTCCAAACCTGATGGGTGCAGCAGAACTCTGGGCTGGAAAACATCCCCCATCATTGGTGTCTCCTCTGCTGCGTCCTGCCGCTCTTTGAGCTCCTGCTTCCCTCCAGTTTCTCCGCTGTGCCTCCAGCGAGAAGGACCGCTGCAGCCTGCAGAAAGGGGCGGGGACGGACCACTGGCAGTCTCATACCTTATATGGAAATGGGACTATTGCACTCCGGAAATGAAGGGGGCGCTATTTTCATAATCACTAGTATCTTCTTTCAAGCGGAGTTGAAAGAAGTATGAGAGGTTCTTCCACTAATGCTCGGCACATGATCCACAATGCAAAACCCACAAAGTCAGCAAAAGGCATTTTACCTTCTTAAAACTTTTTTCACATAGTAAATCATTTTTTAGATTAGGTTGAAAATATAATAGGGTTTGGGATCCGCGTTGCATTGTGGGACGTGGCGGCCATGTTGATGGCTTAAGGCTGAAAAGACGCTGTTTAACGATACGTAGCAGTAGTTCATAAAGTTCATAAAGAATAGATAGAAAAAAGATGTTAAAATCCCGAAAAGGATCAGGAATTCACTGGGACACATTAAATAGAGGAGCCAGGGACCGGTATGTAGACAAAATCAGCGTAATAAATAATTTGGATCCATATAAAGTTCCAAACAAAGAGTGGAGCGCCCACGACGACTTGCTGGCACTGTTTTGTATATCAGACGTCTTTGCCTGCCTTGTTTGTGGTGTGAGCGCCTGTACTTCAGAACAGTTCCAAAGCTACAAGTCCTTGGAGTCTCATGTGCAGTTTACGAATGGATGGGTTCAGGAGCGGCAGATCATAAAGCCAGCAAACAGTGGGAACACAATAATTCACACAAAGGTAAGCTGTGCTCAGACGCGCTCTGGTACCTGCTAGTTTAGTAGCTGCTAACCGTTAGTAACGTTAACTGCCAACCCTCCCTAAACCCTCCATGTTTCTCAGCCTTTTCTCGCTGCCGTTTTAGTATTTTCCCGTAAAAGATCCCACATTTTACCTCTCATAACATTAATGTTAGCCCTTCCATTGGACCCATCAGTCTCTGCACTGTTGTCCTGTTGCTACAATCTTGCCTTTCCTGAAACAGGACGCATTTCAAAGCATCCTTTTGCTTACTTGAATGCAACCTTTGCGTGATGTCCTTTTTAAGATAACAGCATGGTTGTTGTGAGAGCATGATTTCACGGCAATCTGTAAGCAAAATCACGTCAGACTTAGCTTCACAACTCGCTTAGTCAATGCAACAGTTTTGTAGTACGCATTTTTGCTGTCAGCAGAGGGATAGCAACAGAAAGATGAATGTTGAAATTAATTTTCAGATGTTATACTTTACTGTCATATAAATGTCATTTTGTCTCATGCAGTGGCGTAGGAATAGGGGGGGGCAAGGGGGACAAGTCCCCCGTCCACTTTTGAGATAAAATTTAATTTTAACTTTTTCCATTAATTTAATAAATACAACAATAAGAAAGCTATCAATATCAATAAGAAGTATTTGGCTACCTAATTAATTGATAGCGTTACTGTCATTGAATTAAATTGTTATTATTAATAAATTTTTCTCTTAATTACATGTTTAATCACTTGTAGTCTACTGGTTATTTAATTATCGTTTTAATGTTCAAATTAATTTTTGTAGTATTTTGTTTAATATGGGTTAAGCTTCAGTACTCTTTGTATGTGTAAATTGTTTACATCTTGTGTGACTATGTACTGTTTACTGGGACCCACACACACACACACATGTTTTAAAACCTTCCTACGCCCAAGTCATGTATACACATTACTGAGGGGTTGAGGTTAATGTTTGGTTTCCTGCATAGAATGAAACATAATGAAGTGGTGTCCTTCCCTGCATAATGTATGTCCATTTATTTCTCCTCAGGTCTTGCACTCTCAGCGCATTAATGATGACCCCTGAAGCCACGGGTCATCTTTGCCAACGGTGGCCAGGTTTGCTGTGCACACTGTACATGCATGGCTGGCATTGCAGAGGCATGTACACATGTTGGGGCTCTATTGTTTAAGATTGAGGCAGCAGTCCGCATCCGTGGAAAAAAGACTGTGACAGATGTGCCAGCTTACTGGAAAATACCAGCAGGAATTAACAAAGTCCACGGAGAAGTCGCCCACAAGATGGACTTTACTTCAGCAAAGGCGCAGAGGATTGCTCTGGACAGAGTCATCAATGACAACAGTCCCGTGCCTGGCCTACGGACACGGGCCAGCAGACGCACGCCCCAAGCCACGTTGGACGACTTGTCGTCACTGCTCCCTGTTCTTCATAAGCATAGGGCAGTTTGTATGTCCACAATGGAGACCTACTTTCATGACTATGCTGATCCTGTCCAGCCAGCTGTGATGCCAAAACCCCTGCAAGACCGTCTGCGTGACCCACAGCTTGATAATGCTCCACTAGCTGTCCTTCT
Source organism: Fundulus heteroclitus (assembly GCF_011125445.2). Lineage (NCBI taxonomy): Eukaryota > Metazoa > Chordata > Actinopteri > Cyprinodontiformes > Fundulidae > Fundulus > Fundulus heteroclitus. Next base: position 366,477 of record NW_023396527.1, read on the forward strand.
CCAGCACTGTGAGACAGTGAAAGACATTGCAGCTGTGTCAAAGGAACAAGCCAACATCATCAGCAGCCACACAAAGCAGCAGCATAAGTCATCTGCCTGGTATGGAGTACGGGCAGGGAGAGTAACCGCCTCAGCAATGCATGCAGTTGGTGTTTGCAACATTGAGAAGCCGGCTGTGTCCACCGTGCGAAAAGTGTGCTACCCAACAGCACTGTTGACCACACAAGACACAAGATGGGGAATTGAGCATGAGGAGACTGCAAGGAGTGTGTATCAGGCCAAGCAAGCACCACACCACACTGACATCAACCCTGAGTTTCCTCAAGTAGGCGCTTCACCTGATGGATTACTTCACTGTATCTGCTGTGGGAAAGGCTGCCTGGAAATAAAGTGTCCGGCAAAGCACAAGAACAACACTGTCCAGGAGGCCTGTGATGGTGACAGGGACTTCTGTCTCCAACTTGTGGACAACACATATCAACTTAAACAAGGCCACAGACACTACACACAGGTGCAGACACAGATCTTTGTGACTGAGTCCAAATACTGTGACTTTGTGGTGTGGACACAGAAAGATCTCGTTGTCCGAGTCATGCCAGATGTCAGGTTCTTGGAGTCATTTCTTCAGAAGGCACAGGAATTTTACCTGAAGGTTTCCCTCCCTGAGCTCATTTGCCGCCACTACACACAAGATGCCTCCGCACTGCAGACCTCAAGAGTTATGGCTGTCAAATCTCCTAACACTGTAAAAGTCCCAAAAGTAAGAGGGCAAAAGAGAGTGAGGAAGAGGACCACAGAACATAAAGAGAATACGTGGTGCGTGTGCCAAGGGCCTCAGGAACTGAATGACATGGTTGCGTGTGACAACGAGATCTGTGCGACGCAGTGGTTCCACCTTTCCTGTGTTGGACTTGATGGTTTTGTGATGCATGTCTGTAGTAGCTGTCCAAAGACATATATTCTATATTATTAAATATTGTTATATATTATAATATCAGATTGTATATTATAACATATTGTTATATTATTGTATATTACTATATATTGTATAGATACCTTTATTTATACATTTTAAGAAATGTATATTCATTATTATGATTAATATTATTATTATTATTATTATTATTATTATATAAGAAATTGCACTACCATTTTTATTTGTATCTGTTATTGTTTACTATATTTATAATTTGCACTACCTCCATTTTCTGTGTCCATTGTTGTTTTATAGATACCTATTTATTAATAGTATTGAACATTTTTTATAAAAACATAGTATTTGTTATTGTTATAAGAAATTGCACTACCATTTTTATTTGTATCTGTTATTGTTTACTACATTTATAATTTGCACTAGCTCCATTTATTTGTATCTGTTATTGTTTATTTAATTTGCACTACCTCCATTTTCTGTGTCCATTGTTGTTTTATAGATACCTATTTATTAATAGTATTGCACATTTTTTATAAAAACATTGTATTTGTTATTGTTATAAGAAATTGCACTATATTTTCTATGCGTCCATTTTTTTTTAACCTTTTACCTTCAAGCATACCAACTGCACTGCACCGTTCTGCTGTGCACTGTTTTCTCAAGTTGCACTACTTGCAAATAAACACTTAAAAACATCTGATTGTCTGACACCTCTTGCTTTTGAGTGTGGATGCGACAGACACTTATGGCTGAAAACCACTTGTTAGATGTTAGCTTAGAGTATATTGTCAGTACAAATAAATTGTCAATTCAATATTGATCAACATTCTTTGTTTTAATACAGTACAGCAGAATGAAGTTGTTGAAACCAATTTTAAAGTTAACCAATAACGATAAAGGAGAAACCAGATGCACATTTATCACAGCACAACACTAGGGCCCATGTTTGTCAGAGCACAACATACAGACACAATCTTATCAAGAAATGTCATGTCTTCATCCTTGCATGGCAACACCATGTGAATAGGTGCTTTAGCTGACAAAATGGTGTACTTGTTGCGGACGGTTCCGATCACCCTTTCCACATGAATTCGGAGGTGGGCAATTTTTCTTGTGCTCTCCACGTCTCTTGCATCCAGCTGACAGCGTTCTTTTGTGAAAGCTGGGATCTTTACTTCGGCACACATAAGTCCCACACTGTCCTGTATGTCAAAGCCGCGGTCAGCCAACACTAAATCCCCAGATAACAGTTTGTCCAGAATCCCACAGTTATCAGTTACGTGCTTATCAGTGACGCGCCCCCCCCCCATCCCTTAGAAATGAAAGAAATTGAGCCCTGTGGTGTAATACCAATGAGGAACTTCATAGTTGTGTTGTGTTTGGAGTGGGAATATGACTGAGCTTGAGCTTTAAGATTTGATGGTCTCTGTATAAATATTTCAAAACAGTCCAGAATAACAGGAGGAAAAGCATCTGAAAAGGTGACAATACTTTACTGCTCTGTGTCATGTACGGTCCAACACAGGCTAGAACACCCATGACAACTTCAAGGTGTGGAAGTCCAGTGTAGTATTTCACTTTGACGTCGTCATCCTTCAGGAAATGTTCATCCATTGTTCTCTGGCCAAGCTCACATTTCAGGGTCCTGTTCTACTCCAGCAGCCGGTTGATTTCAGCACGCCGGCGCTGACAGAAGTCACGTTCTGTCAGCAGTGTCTGGTCAGCTCCATCCTCTGCTGGTGCTGGTGTCTCCACTGTGGATCAAATAAGGACATATTTTAGCTAAATGTGCATCATGCAGCTGAAACAGCAACAAAAGCAATATAAGGTGTTGTATCTGCTGGCTCTGTAAGGCTTACCTGGTGGAACAAGGTCATCAATAGCTGTCTCATCCATCGCAGGTGTACTGTCAGTCCTTTGCCGTTTTCTGTTTTCCTGTCTCTCATAGCGTGCAGTCTCTGTGGCCTTCATCTCAGTGTGGCCCAAGTGTAGTGATGGTGCCCAATCCGGATGCGAGTTGTACATTTCATTTGCTGGTTTTCCTGGTAACACAATTTAAAATTATTATCCATAGCAGAAGTGTTGAACACATATAGAACCATAATGTTATCAAAGATCCTTAATATACATATCTTTATATGATTACATTACATTACAAGATGGCTGGTAAGTGCTAGGATCAGCAAAACTTGTAAGTGGTGCTATGAGAGATGTTGTTCTCTAAAGAGCTGGGTCTCAGGAGTTTTTTGAAAACGGAGAGGGATGTCCCTGCCCTTGTAGGAACTGGCAGTGTGTTCTACCGAAGAGGGTGAAATGCTATATCAATCGTCTCTGGGCGCGCATTCATGCATGTATGTGGTGTCGCGGTTGAAGGAAAGAAACGATGTAGGCTATAAAATAAAACCGTGCATCTTTAACTTACCAGAATGAAAATGCAGGGAACACACTCTCATTGACATCGGGATACTGTGGAAAGTTATGTTCGGTCGTCTTACAGCCGCGATCCAAGCGAGCCGACGACTCTTCGTTATCTCTGACACTTGTTCTCCGTGGTTGCGCCTCCAGGCAGGAAAGCGGTGGAAAGTTAACCCATTTCCTATCTTTTTCCCACGACGATCATGTGCTGCGCTGTTACAGCCCACAACACAGCAACGGTTTACCATTGGCAAGGCCTTTGTTTGCCAATGGTATATAGCTTGTTACTCCACATTACTCCAGACTTTTTAAATTGAGAAAGCTTCCTGGAGAGGAAGCGAAACGTCTTCAACTACGGAAAACAAGTCCAGTTGCTTGGTTTTTTACCTTTTTTTGGAATGACCATGACCTGGATGACTGAGAATCTTCACCAGCATAGGTGTGATGGGGTTGAGACCAGCATAACAGGGTTGAAGATGGTAACAGGGTTGAAGGGACAAATACAATTTTACATATTTACTTCAATGTACAGCACTTTCCGTTGGCATTATACTGTATTTAATTTGGAACCATAGCAAGGACACCAGATATAAATTGCTGTTGAATTGAGCTTTATTACTCTAAAGTAAAAGAACCAGAATAGCATATTGACAACAGTAAAACATGAAATGAAAACTGTGTGTGTGTGTAGGCATAACACAGTCTCATGGGAGATGTGCTAAAAGTAACCTCTTAACATAGTTACACTTGTATTTTTAGGGCTGTCAAAATAACACGTTAATTTCGATTAATTAATAAAAAAAAAAATAACGGATTAAAAAAAATATTGCATAATAATCAATGTCGTATAGGGTAGTTCACTGCTATTGTTTTCACCCGGGTTTTTTGCGCCTGCGCGCCAGACTGGAAGGCAGAAGGCGAGCACAGTGGCAGAGGCAAACAGGGCAAACAACGAGTTCTCTACGCATTTTTCTTCTTTAGGTAACGTATCACAAGATCGTTTTAAGAGTAAGTTGATGGTATCAGATTGCCAGATAACATCTAGATTCCATCCAGATACTGTCCCTTCAGGCCTGAAGGGACGGAGCGAGTCTGTGAATGCTGGCCAAACAATTTAGTCCGGCCTGGTGGCCAAATGCATTATCGTTATTCAACGGCTGTATCTCCTCGCTGCATCGACCGATGTGCACCAGATTTTTTGTGAGTCGTGGGCGAGCGCTGGCCAACGCGTTCGTGTGTATCGGCCGGTGGACGGGCGGGGAAAATGCGTGACAGCTTCTGCGGTGGCTGGTGGCCGGCCGTGCGCGAAGGCGCTTGGCTGCAGGGCCGATCGACGCCGCTTGCGGCTTTAATTATTTAAGCAGAACAATGACTGTCAGGATGCAGCGTGAGGGCTGCATGCTGAGCCTCTCTCCCTCTCTCTCGTTAATGCGCAGCCTGATGGGTTCCACCTGTCAGGCTGCAATTAACCCGCAACTGCCTCCACCTGGTCCCACCCCTATTTAAGCATACCTCTCTCTGCTCTCGTTGCCGGCCCGTAGTGTTCACTCCCGTTCAGTCTCAGTCTGTTTCATCCTCTGTTGCGCCTCTGTCCAGAGATCTTCCCACGTCTGGTTGCCAGAGTTCCTGCACCCGCACCAATCTGCACCTCCAAGATCCTCTCAGCTACACGGTGAAGTCTACAGCAGCCTCAACGGTCTTCAGCTCTGCAGCTCTGCCTCAACGGTCTTCAGCTCTGCAGCTCTGCTCCAAGGTCTTCAGCTCTGCAGCTCTGCTCAACGGTCTTCAGCTCTGCAGCTCTGCTCAACGGTCTTCAGCTCTGCAGCTCTGCTCCAAGGTCTTCAGCTCTGCAGCTCTGCTCCAAGGACTTCAGCTCTGCAGCTCTGCTCCAAGGTCTTCAGCTCCGCAGCTCTGCTCCACGGTCTTCAGCTCTACAACTCCGCTTCACGATCTTCAGCTCAGCAACTCAGCTCCTCGGTCTTCAGCTCTGTAACTCTGCTCAACGCCTTCAGGTCCTTCGCTCCCGAGTCACCTCCGGGTCAGTCTCCCCGTGTTCCTCCTGCTAGCCAGCTTCCGCACCCTTCACCTCCGTCCATAAGACTCTGGTTCCTCTCGTCATTCACCCATCATTCTGTACAATAAAACTCACTTCAAGATCAAGCTCTGTGTGTGCGTGCTGTGTCCGGGTTCATCCAAAGACAAATCATGACAATGACCAGTGCAAAATTAAGTTGTATTTACCAGAGATGAAGTGTAGACTGCAAATTCTGTCGTGGTATGACGGCTCCTACAGTCGACTGGGACTGTCTGCCTGCACTCTTTTCATTGAAATTATCCATTTCTTTCGTCTTTCTTTGTCCTTCGGTAAACGACAGAGGATTTTACAATGAAGTAAATTAAAGTATGGCCCCTATGAAAAGACTTACAACTTAAATATACCCATACGGAAATAATTTGAAATTTCTGTTTATTAATTATTAATCCATGCAGTTTAACTAAAAAAAACAATGTTGCATGAATAAATTATTTCTGTATTACTGGCACTAATACAGGAAGCAGTGATAGTCCAATCCCCTGCAAACCATACTGAATAAATAAATATAAAAACTTCCCCCAAATAGTCCCACAGAGGGGAAATATGTTTTCTGCTTTTAAACCAACCCTTAGGGAGCAGTGTGCTGCCGACACTCAGTGGTGCAATCTGGGGCTAAGGGTCTTGCTCAGGCACCCAGAGTGACCAGGTTTTAAACCAGCAACCTAGAGGGCTTCTCCAAGACACACATGTCAGCCTCTCTAACCTCTAGACCACCACTTCCTGTAAATTAGTATTTGTTATTAGGCTAAAGATTAAATATATCAACCCATTAATATTATTATTTACAATTGAGTTATTTACTTTAGGAGTCTGTAAAATCTATAAAAAAAAATCCCTATGAAACAAGACAGCACTTTTCTGGATGTTTAATTTTTATAAATGTGATGGAAACATTTTTTAGCTTTTAACCAACAAATAACACAGGCTTAAGCAAAGCAAGCCTAAAACCAAGACAGGACCAAACCAGGGAATAATTTGGTTTTACCTGGTATTATCCACGCCTAAACAAAGAATCAGATTAAATTTATCCTCTTAAAACCAGTTAACCTCAACTCCACCTGGAAAAGACCCTTGTGCTCCACCACAGTATTCAAGATTATTTTGGTCAGTTCCCCTGTCTGCAAAGCATCCTTACCAATATGTCAAATGACAAATGTAAACTAGTAAAACAACATACACACACAAAATACAAACAACTATGTAGGTATGCTTCGTCTAAATGATAAAAAAAAACCCGGCCTTCTTTCGATGTCAAAGGATGCTAAAGCTCCCCAGATTTTCTGCTCCACTGCTTTCAGCACAGCGGTAAGGAGGCCTGCTGCAAAAATGCGGACCAGATCCAACCCTGACACGTTTCTGTGCGTTGGCGCTAAGGTTGCTGGGAAAACTTGGACTGGAGTTTTATCAGTGTGGCATTTTTCTAATAAGTAAGGGGAGCGGAGTTCAGTTTTAATGTTCATATGCGTGATAAACTGAGAGGCTGGAGTGAGAGCGTGTGAACACAGTAAAATGCGTGAGTCTCACCCCCAATGCAGGAAAGTTGGCAGCCCTGTGCGTGTCTGTATATGTCAGAAACTGTCTGAATGTGACAGAGCTGTATGAAGGGTGGCCTGCTGATGTGAAGCCCCAAAGTGGACCGTCTGAACCTGAGAGCTGCATTTACAGCCGTAGTTTTCTGAAAAGTCAACTTGTAGCAAAGCCTCTTCCCCCGACATGTTGTTCCTCTGCTCATGGCAGCAGGCCTACTGCTGCTTGATATTAAAGTAATGCCTGTTAAATCCTTTTACATAGCTGTTGGCTCAATGAGGTCCTCTTGTGTACCCTCCACAGATTTCTTGACTGTCACTTCGACAGTTGCTTTTGTCCTTTTTTTTTTATCAATCTCCTTCTCTTCTGTTACCCAGTGGGTAAAATAGGTGTTTGAGGTGCTTTTGTTTGCATTAGAGATGCAGACAGTTTTGTCCTTGCACTGGAAACACTCTCCATACATGCAACTCTCGCTGGACTCTTGCATTTTTAATGTTTGTCTGTGTGTTTGGTTCCAGTGCTCATTCTGCTCACATCATCCCAGAGATAGAATGACTGGATTCTTTTTTTGAAGTCTCCCGTGAACCTGCTGGTTCTGGTTCTTTCTAAATTAAGACTCTCATGATGTCTAAAGCTCATGATAAAATCCAAGGGAGGCACTTGCAAATATTTGCAACCTGTATTTCTTCATGATGCTCCCTGTCATAACTTTAGCATCAGCTGCTGTTCTCTGTCCTCGGTGGCTTTTTAGAGAGTGTGTCTCTTGTAGAAAAAAACTATTTGCCTGTTGTTCCTTACAAAATAAAAAGAAAGCCTTGTGTTTAACAATATTTTTTAAATCTCTAACATAACAAAAGATTCAGACATAACTTTAAAAAACTCCTGAAATACGCCTTTTTTTAACTTAACCAGACGCAGGAATGTTAATAAAGTCCTAAATTGGAAATATTTATTAAACCAAGCCCAACAATTTTTTAACTCCACTGTTTTAAACAGTTTAACTTTAAGTATATCCTATTTGAAGGCAATAAGCAACAAAAAGCAGCCTTTAACCTTCCTTCTGCCTTGTTTCTCCTTAACTAAACATTCAGTATCAGAGGGTAGCCGAGGACAGGCGCGCATGTTAGGCGTCGTTTTAATTCTTCAAAAGCCTCCTGACATTGAGTTGTCCAGTTAAAACGCACCTCTCCCACGTTTTGAGGGGTGGGCCACTCCTGTACCCACTGAATCTTCTGGGGGTCTGTGGCCACGCCCTCAGCCCAAACTGTGTGGCCTAGGAAGATTAGCTGTTCCTGAAACAGGCAGCATGTGGAGGGTTTGAGTTTTAAGTTGGCCACACGCAGCCTGGCCAACACGTGCTCCAGTCGCTCCAACATCTGACCAGTGTCCCGTCCTAGAACTAGAACGTCATCAAGATAGACCAAACAGGTCTCCCATTGCAGCCCTGCCAGGACACGGTCCATGAGCCTTTGGAAAGTGGCTGGAGCATTACACAGCCCAAAAGGCATCACGTTCCACTGGAAAAGCCCTTTACGTGTGCAGAATGCAGCGGCTCTTCTCGCCCGAGGTGTCAGCTCCACTTGCCAGTATCCAGATGTTAGGTGGAGTGTGCTGAAGAACTTGGCAGTGGAGAGGGTGTCCAGGGTGTCCAGTATTCGAGGAAGTGGGTACGCATCCTTAATTGTTTGTTCATTTAGGGCCCTGTAATCTACACAGAGCCTAGAGCTCTGATCCTTCTGTCTTACTGTGACCTCAGGTACGGTGTCTCAACCTTAAACCCTCTTTGTACCAGGTCACTAAAGAGGTTGTAAGGACTTAACAGAGGCGCTGATTCAAATAGAATACAGTTTATTAGGGTTACAGGGTAATGGGACACAATCAGTTTTACTTTAGCTCATGGCCACATTAAAAGCAGGAGTCTATGCTGGCCTGGAATCCTGATTGCTGCAAGAAATGATTAAAACCCCAGTTAAATTAATTGAATTATCTGGAGGATAAATACTAAAGAAAACAAACTGAATACGCCTTGGTGTCCAGAACAAAAAAACAACACACACTCACTCCACAAACTCTAGTGAAAACAACACAAAAGAAAAACTCCTCCCACTAGTCTCCTTAATCCAATCTGAATAAAACCAGCACAGGACCCAGGGACAGCATAGATTCTCAGGTGGGTTAAAAACAGGCCAGGGGACTAAACAATAAAAACCCTTCTTTTACAAAAAAGTAAAAATAAAACTCTGAAACCGTAGCAGGTCAGCCTCTAAGGTGAAAACCGGTGCTTCTCTGTAAATGAGTTGCCTTAGCAGGAATCCCCAGCCTCAGATGTCCTTTCCTCACCCATCTGCCCCCTTTTAACCAGAAAGCCTTGATTACCCCCAGCTGCGCATGATCACAGCGTCCTCCATGTATGGGCGGGAGGAAAGGTGTGCAGCACTATCCTTCTGGGACAGAATACCTGGCTACAATCACCATCACAATCGGTACCGTCCAGCTGCTATTACTGGGTCAGACCAGCCTCCAAGCTCTGAAGCACCTGCTGGTCGGCTGCTTCCTGTTTCTGCCCAGCCATTCTCCAGGGGGGGCTGTTTCACCGGAGGCCCTACAGTGGTCAGGATGTCATGTTTCACCATGCTGGTGCGACCCAAATCATTTGGGCCAGTGGAGAACACATGGGCGTATCGCTGCAATAACTGGCCCAGTAGGCGGCGGTCCTCCTCCAACAATCCACCACAGCTGTCAGCATACAGTTCCTGGAGATGGTTGGGTATAGAAAAAGAGACGGGGTTAGCAGGTTCATGCACATTATTGGCTCTGTCGGCTCCAGCTGCCTGAAGCTCCTTCTCTGCAACAAGCTGTACTGGCTGAAGCACTCCAGCCACCGCTCCTTTCTTTACCTTAACAGGGATGGTGCTAGGGCTGAAAATCCGGATAGGTAGGCTGGCCGACTGTTGCTGCTGCACCACAACATGGGCCACAAGAACATTGTGCTTTTCAATGAAGGTTTTAGTGGGATTTGACATGAGAACCTGGCTGGCTGTAGGGCAGGGTGGAGAGAGGCCGGGCACCACATACTGGCGCCCAGGCTCCAGGACTGTGGTACGGGCCACCCTCACAACGTGGACCCTAGCCTGGGGGTCAAAACCCAACTGGGGAAGCTTCTCTCCAAACAGAGTTAGTTCCTTACGCCCATCGTCCAAGCTGGAACCTGACTGCTGCAGGAAGGGTTGACCCAGGATGACCTGTGTCCTCAGCTGTGTCAGCAGTGATCAAGTTCACATCCGCCATCTTGCTTCCAACATGGACTGGGAGGACAACTTCTCCCAGCACAGGCAGCCCCTCTGGCCTGATTCCCTGCAATGTTTGTGCAGCTGATGGCTGGATGGTGGGTCTACACTCTAAAACAAACGAGTTAAAGTCACGCAGGGACAGCACATTTCTCCGGGCACCAGAGTCTAGGAGGGCACATATTTTTATTCCATGGATCAGAATCTGAATGCACATTTCCTCCTTCCCATTTCTAGTGCAGATAATCACAGTGTCTGTGCAGATGGCTTTTTGGGATAGGTGTGCTTGACTTTTGGTTGGTGTGGTGAAGGGCAGCCTCTCCGTAGATGACCCACACCAGAGCAGTTATGACACATGACATTGCTTAAATGTTTGTTCTTACTGAGACAGGTTGCGGTCCTCATGCACCATTGCTAGCCTGGCCCCCTGAGATGTCAAGCTCCGTGTGGTGGGTCGCATCAATTGTGTGACGGCACAGGCAGCCATCCTTGTAGCGACTCCATAAGCCAATGCCAGGGTGCGCGTTCGCTCTTCCAACAGTTTTTGGATCAGGTCGGGGTCTGCTAAAGCATTAGTGAAAATCTCCACACTAACGCGATCTTGCTCCCTCTCTGTACAGTTATCATAAACAATAGAGACCTTCTCGTAGATGCCATCTCTTAGTACATGTAGAGCTTCTCCAGTTTTCCTGATTATTGCCTCAGTTCAATGCCAATAGCTGCAGCCTGTTCTAAAAAAGGCCCGTAAGCAGCTTGGACCTCCTCAACAATCCGCCGATAGCTCCAATCAGCTGATCTGGGATTCTTATGGACAATGGCTCCAGCCGGACCAGTGAGGCAGAACTTTAACTGGACAGCTTTAGTCTTTTCAGTCCAATGATTAGCCTTAGCACAGCATTCAAACTGGTAAAGGAAGCTTTTCCATGAACCTGCTCCATCAAAATGGTCTGGCTGCAGTAGTGGAATCTTCTCATAGTATTTCTGACACTCACTGCTGCCTCTGTCATTCAATCCATGAATGAGATCACAGGAACCCAAGTGCTGATTGTAGACTGTATTCTGCGGTTGGGGTGAAACACAAAAACCCTGGTTGCTCTCTACTCTGCCACATGGTGCTACGACATGATGTACGGAGCCTCCGCGCATGTGGGGGAAATGCAAACCATGCAGGTGGACAACTTTGTAGTGTGTGTGCAGTTAGCGGGGAAAGAGGAGATCTGCCACCACCTGGGCTATCATTCTTATTATCCATATAACATGTGGTCACATGAGGCGGGGACGCCAGGTTTCCAGCACCAGCAGAACTTGGATAAAATGGGCTAAAGTCTGACCGCAGTTTGCCCTTCGCTGCTCCGGCGTTGTAGTGTTCTGATGGTGGCGGGGTAAGCGGCCACGGTGGAGCGGATACGGCAGCTTCGCTCCGGCTGCAGTTGAGGGCCGGCCAGAGGAACCAGCAAACTAAGCGGCCGCTTGGGGTCCCCAGACAATATGGGGGGCCCCGGGCATTTCTTATTGATCAGCAGTCAGTTAACTAAAACAGGTATTTCAAACAACTCTCGCAGTTCACAAGTCTGTGGATCAATGAAATTTGTTCATTCCTGAAACATTTCTCTGTAACGGAGAATAGATTATAAGTGCTACACAGTAAGGACTCAGTCACGGTTTCCTCAAACTGTAAAAGACTGCCTGATTTTAGTGATGTAATGGGTGTAAAATATAGAATCAAATCTTTTTCTGCATGACTGGCTTTATTTTCACTCTTATATTTAACTTTATGGAGCAAATTTACAAGTGGATTGTTGAAAATTTCTCCAAGTGCATTTTGGGTAAAACTCATCATCACCAAACGTCCACCAACGGCATCTTCGGTCACTTGGCAACTGTTTGTAAAATACGTGGAGCATTTTAACTACTAAGCTTACATGAGTGCTTCATATAAGCATAAAAGTGGAGCGGCAAAGTGAAAAGAAAAGGAAAAAGGAGAGCAAAGGAAAAAGCACGTTACAAAAACTGTCCAGGAGATGAAGTTGACTTAATTGTTGTCAGCGATTCAGCCCCGCCTGAACACAGCCAGGGAGGCGAGTTAATCACACATAGCCCAACTAATAATCACTGTAATAATTGTAGTATCCCAGGCGCTTAGCTTATATCTCCTTTTCTCTCTCTTGGCGGTGACCAGCAGCCCCCCCCCCCCCCCTCCTCCCTCACGTGCGCCGTACACTGAAAATGAAGCAGCTGCAGGTCTCATCAAGCAAAAGGTGACAGGCAGGTGCAGGATGATGAAAATCCTCATCTGGAATGTTTTCCGACTGATCGAGCCTCGGAGTGAAGCAGTTCTATGACAGTAGAGAGCCTGAACAACTTTTCTGGTCACAGTATAAACCGATGAGCGCTCCCCGGTGAGTTAATCACGGCGGAGAGCAGAACTTTCACAATAAAACGCCTCTGTCCCACTCGCTGGTCATCTCCACATGATGCGCTTTCATATGGTGAGATTATAAAAGCTCCTATCCAAATATCACTGAGCAGTGACAAAAAAGAGGAGCGCAGTGCAGCTCAAGAATGCCAAAAGTACATTTTCTTTCATTTTTTTGGTCAACATGCAAACCGAGATTCTTGTTTGCATAAACGCTGCTTCACAGCTCCTGCAAGCTGCAGACGCGGATATTCTGAAAGCATCGACTCTTCTGCACAACGCCATCAGCGTTTTAATAGTGAAACGCAGTTTGAAGCTACGGAGCCCTAGAGGGGTCATCGCAAAATGTTTTGCATGTTGAGAGAATGTGCGCTCGTTTTACTAAATCGTGTGCACAATTTACTATATTGTGCTCTCGTTTTACTACAGTGTGCGCTCATTTTACTAAATTGAGCTGTCATTTTAAGCATAGTAAAACGAGGGCACAATTTATTAAAACGAGAGCACAATTTAGTGAACATGGTTATAGAACATTGTGTGCACGATCTACTTAAACGTGGCCACAATATGTAAAACGTGCACTCAGTATTGTCTTGACACATGTAAACATGAGCACGTTATAGTATATTCGAGATCTCGATCTACCAAAACGCACCCACGAATAATTAAAACGTGTGCTCGAATAAATTGTGTGCACAAAAAGGCTATAGTCAACAGTCATCACCTAATGGTGAAAACTAAAAAGGCTTTAATTAGACACGGTAGTCATCACTTACCAATATTGAACTGTAATGTTACAGACAATAGCCCAATCTCAACAGCTTGAGGAACACGAAGTTGCGACAGGCAGCAGCGGTGAGAGCAGACGGAAATGACTAAAGGCCCGTTTACACTACACTTTTTTAACCGAGCCGAGACCAGTCCGAGCTCGGTAACCGAGATAACTCTTGTGTGTAAACGGTCAGCAGACTGAACCAGACCGCGCTAACAATAACCGGACCGCGCTAACTGCAGACCAGTTCATCAGTAGGTCTCGGACTGGGTTTTTTTAGCCCGGTTCCCTGATAACGAGGAGCGCATGAGCAGACCGCGTCATCCGCTCACAGTCAGCTGACTGTCTGCGGGTTTTCTGGCGTGTCTGGCTGCACGTCCCGATTCACACTCCATTCAGACAAATTTCAGACATTCATAATAATACTAGCTTCCTTACCGTGCCACACGGTTTCCAGAGATGATTCTGCTTATGAACCTCAGCGTCTGTTGTTGTTTCCTGCGTCTGTAAATCCTTATTAGACGTTCATTTGTCTTATCCACGTCCCAAAAGCCGACTCTATGTCTAACAATAACATCCTGAATATTACGGGTGCCGCCATTTTGATTTGCTCGGTCCCGCCTTCAATCCCAAAGAGCGGTAGTACCGCAGATTGCCACTAGGAGGCGAGGAGCAACCAAGGAACAAATAACCGAGATAACTCTTGTGTGTAAACAGCTGCATTTATCTCAGTTAACTGGACCAAGCTCGGACCGGTCTCGGCATGGCTCGGTTTTTAGGTGTAGTGTAAACGGGCCTTAAATGTGAGCGCCAAATCGGCCTACATATGTCGAGAGCTCAATTTAGGCCTACAACGGGATCACGTTTTATTAATTCGAGGGCTCAATTAAAGGAAACGTGCTCACAAATGATCACTGCCTGAAAAAAAATATCACTTAAAGTGTGCTCTCCCGGGCTCCGTATGAAGCAACCAGGGTCAGAAAAGTTAAACGTCACTTTGATGAACTTTCTGAAGACATTACCCCCAGATGGGACCGTCTTGTTGCAGAGAAACAAGCTCAGGGCTCCCATTGATTTAGCGTTATGGTTATGAGTTAAAATTCATGCACTTTTTATTCTTTTGTGGAGTATCTGTATCTTTCCTTGACGGCGCGTTTAAACGTTACCATAGTGACCAGAGTCAGAGCGTTACGGCTTTGGATGCTGACAGAGGGGGTGAGGGAGAGGAGAGGAGGAGACAACTTTATTTCAACTGTTTAAAATCAACATTAATGTAGTGTTTTAGAATTATAGTAAACACATTTTTTCATGTATAGTAAGATAATAGTGAAAGAAATGTGAAATTGCAGGTTCCCCTTCTTTATTTATTTTTCCTCATGCACTTTCATTTAGGGGCAGAGATAATGTTAAACTTTGATGCTAAACAAATGCCGGCACAATTTTACGAGGAAGCTGCTAATACACTATATATCTATATCTATATCTATCTATCTATCTATCTATCTATCTATCTATCTATCTATCTATCTATCTATCTATATATATATATATATATATATATATATATATATATATATATATATATATATATATATATATACATAACCCCCCCCTTCCCCTTGTTCAGTGGTAATATTGGCAAGCGATGACCGGTCCGCAGTGACCACTGATATAAATGTATATAATATATAATAAATGAGTGAAGATGAAATTTAATATGTTTTGTGACAGTTTGTATTTTGTATTCAGAAGATTTAATAAGAGTGAAATTTATTCGTTTATTTATTTATTTTGTATTAATACATAACCTCACTTTATTCATTTATAATATTCGCTATTACATTATAGTGTGACGTTTGTGTCTTCTAGCATAGGTGATTCTGCATGGTGGGAGGGGGGCCCCCAAATCAAATTCTGCTTAGGACCCCCAAGAGGCTCGGGCCGGCACTGATGGTGAGGAGCAACACGTGGACTCATGCTGCACATCATTTATTCTCTATGGCCAGGCTCCATGCTTTTATTGTTTAAACATCATTTTAATAGTTTAAAAGTGGTTTAATCAGCCCTGTTGGTTTTTCTGATCACTCACCTGTAACAGTCTCTGTCTTTATAAAGTGAGTAAAAGCCAGTAGTGCTTATTGCCATTTTAACACAGCCTTATTGGAAGAGAGGAATTTTAAAGATACATTTGCCTTTTTTAGGAAAAACCACCAGAGCACTAAATGTGATTTTATTTCTTTCCAACAATGGTGGATTTTGTAAAAGTGCTGATCAGACAGTTGTGTCAGCAGTCCACTGAGAATGTGACCAAAGCCTTGGTGGTTCAGTCAGGGCTCTGGAGTCTGAGGTGGAGGAGCTCAGAGACTTCTTTAAAGCCACAGCAGACCAACGCCTCACTCACATACTTGAAGCTAAGAAGTCTGATTTAGCCAACTTGCTGGCTGTCTCAGCTCAGGGGGCTCTCGTTAGGTCCCGTTTCCAGCATGGAGCCCACATGGATGTTCCATCTCACTTTTTCTTTGCACTACAGCGTAAGAATGGACAGAAAAAGTTCCTTCACAGCTTAAAGGGCGACACTGGGCAGGTGCTGACTGATCATCCAGCAACTGGTAACCATGCTGTGACTTTTTACAGCAAGCTGTTTAAATGTGAGCCCAGAGAGGAGCAGGCAGTGTCCCAGAGCTTCTACACTGGTCTTCCTCAGGTGGAGCAGCAGAGGAACATAGAGCTGGAAGCAGCTCTGTCTGCTAATGAACTCTATGCAGCTCTGCAGAGCATGCAGAGTGGCAAAGCTCCTGGAATAGATGCTCTACCTGTGGACTTCTACAAGTCTTTGTGCTCAGTAGTGGGGGAAGATCTGCTGTCAGTACTGAAGGACAGTCTGGCTGGAGGCCGTCTGCCACTGAGCTGCAGAAGGGAGCTTTATTTGGTATTATAAAAATAAAAGAAAACGACTGTTTTGTCAACAGAAGTTTAACACAAACTGTTTTAATGGAGAACTTCTGCTGTTTGACATTTTCCTTTATTAAAGACATTATTTGGTATTATAAAAAATAAAAGAAAACGACTGTTTTGTCAACAGAAGTTTAACACAAACTGTTTTAATGGAGAACTTCTGCTGTTTGACCTTTTCCTTTATTAAATTTGTGAGGATGATGAAGATGGAGAAGAAGATCTGCTGTCACATGCTGATGGCTCCAAACCAACTGAAGGGAGAAAATATTGTCATATTTCTGCTGTCATTGCTGTCATTAGTCCTCATTGCCTCTAAATGATGTTTCTGATAGAGAACAAACTGATTTCTGCATTCAAAGATGTTCAGTGTTGGGATCCTGAGTTTCTTTGACATAATCTGCATTTTGTTCCAGTTCTAATAGCTTGACTGACGACCTCTGTTTTCTCCATTGATCAGGACTGTAGCAACTTCAAAGCTGCAGATTTACTCTGATCCAGAACCAGCAAAGCAGACGTGACGTAACTGGTGGATCTGGAGCTGCTGCCGCCATGAAATACCATTAATGTTGTTGAACTGGTGGAGAAAGGTGCGTTCATTAATCTGAGCAGAAGTCATTACCTGTGGTTAAAGATGGAAAACCCTCAGATGCTGTCCAGAAATGCTGAATTCTCTGTTATTTTCATTTTTTCTCATGTATTTATCAGTTTTTTCTTCTTGAAACAGGCTTGCAGATCCAGAATGTGTCATCAGTGACACATTCTGGTGTCACATTCACACACAAGATGTCAGGACAAAAACATTCATCTGCATTTCATAGACGACGCTGCGTGGAAACTTTTCTCACAGATGCATGTGAGCATCTTCCTGAATGTTTGACTCAATATTTCTGTTCATATTAATAACTCACTGTATTGTGTTGATTACAAAACCAGAGAAGCTCTTCCTAAAGGTTTCTCCATGGCTGTAGCAGCATTTCATGTTTACGGACATAAACTGCTGGCTCAGCTTATTTTTTATTTGCTGGGACTAAAACTATTTAGCCAAATTGTAGCAGATGTTTCATCCTAGGTACATAGCTGCTCATGAAGAAATGATTCACTCCATTCTTTGTGCCACAGTTTCCAACAATGTGCTCCGAGCTTTTCTCTTCATCCCAGATCATGTAGAGAACACGAAGGCTGCCTGGATCTGGCCTAACAGTTTGGATCCATTAAGGTTCTGCTAATGTGGCTCCATAGAAAGCTGAAGCTGCTCAGCAGCGCCACCTGCTGGTCTCCTATCCTGATGGAGACAGAATGAAGGCTGGAAACCAGAGGAAACATCCAGAGAACAAATGTTTCAGAACAAATGAACAGAGAAATGTTCCTCTAAGGTTCCCACGCTTCCATCAGAGGAATGGTCTCTAAAGCTGCTCTGACTGAACCACACTGACAGTCCAGCTTTTCATTTCCACTCAGGGATTTTTAGTGGGAATCAAGTGAGACACCACCTGCTGATCTTTGCTTCTAATGGATGTTTTAAAGCTAGAAACTGAACCAAAGGATCCAGATAACTTCTTAAACTTCTGCTTTTAAACTCAGTTCTGACTAAATCTAGTAATCCCTGTTTGATGCATGAATCATTTTAATAATTCCTCATTTTAACCCAACTTTAACTTTAAAATTCATCACATCTAAAATGATTTTCTATCTTTCTGCCTGTCTGCTGGGATGCCAGATGTCGTCTTTCTCAGGTTCTAAAGTTATTTATGTAACAGGGAGACGATCTGAGGATCCAGGTTCTGTAGAGCAGCTTCTGGTTCTGGTCCGTCTGAAATGTCCAGGAAATGAGAAAAAAGGAAATTATTCATGTTTGAATTTCTGATGAAAAGAGAAAATCTCTTTTCCTTCTCCAACGTCCACGGTGGACTTGATGAGGAGCTGCAGGTGAAGGTTTTACCCCCACAGTCCCTAAACAGGATTAAAATCTATGTTCTGACCTCAGCAGAGCAGAGCTGCATGATGAGCCTCAGATCCAACAGAACCAGAACCGTTCTGCAGGAAGAACAGAGAAAATCCTCCAGAGAAGATCTGAAAGTCTCTGAGCTGCTGCAGAAAGTGTTTCCATGCTCACCAAAGGAGAAGCTGGAGCAGATCAAACTTTATCTTTACTCACTTTTAGATTTTACCTTCAGAAAGAAGGAAATGAACAGATTTGATGTAAAATCCTGAAGAAAAGCTTCATTCTCTGATTGAAGAAACCATCATTTACTCACTGAGCTGTTTGCAGCAACAGATAAAAGGAGCAGAGCTGCCCAAACATTTGCAGAAAACATCTAAAATATGCTGAAAAACCTGCAGAAACTGCATCACAATGAAGCAAACATGCAGCCTGAAAAGTTTAGAGTTGAGCTTTATTTCAGATTTCTGGGTTACAGGCTGAAAATGAAGCAGAGAGAAAAAAGATCAACTTTGCAGTTTCATCAGATTCAGATCAAAACTCCATGGAGCCACTAAATGCAGCTTAGTTTTCATTTGATCCTCATTGGTCCACAGAGACAAACAATATCAGACACTAAATGACAGACATGATCAGATAAACAGGATCAACATCTCTAAGGTCAGAGTTCATCATCAGGATCCAGTCAGAGTCTCTTTAAAGTCAGACTGCTGCAGCTTCAACCTCTGGATCATCAGGACAGCTCAGCTTCTCTCCTCCACTAAGATCATCAGTACCTCCACAACCTGCAGAGAGAAGAAGGAGCAACAGAGGAGATCAGTGAGTGTTTCAGCCTCTGGAAGCTGAACATGAACATCTGTTCCTGAAACATCAGCTGACTAAGAAACATGGAGGCTGTCCCTGAACACATCTGGATGAAACTAGTGAGAGAAGGACACATGTCCAGATGTGCTGAGTGGACTTCAGCAGAGCTTGTGCTCTGTAGAAAGACCACATGGTGACTAAATGGAATGATGGGCTGTGAAATCAGTGATTTGCAGGCTGCAGTCAGACTGATCTCAGAGCTGTGACTAAGATGAAACTGATCAGCTGTTTGCTGTTGAAATGAGAGAACAAAGAGTCTGAGATCAGATCTGATGCTCCACAGCTTGATGAATGAGGACCACTGTCTCTAGACATGGTGGAAGGCTGTCAGCTGGAAGACATGAACACAACAACAACAGTCATCTTCACATGGACACAAAGACAGGAAGACAACAAGCTGCTGGCTCCTCTGATTGGCTCATTGTTGTCTTTGTGTCCAATCAGGAAGCCTGTCACCATTCTCCTCCCACTGAGAAGCTGCAGCTTTACTGGAAACACTGGATCTTTGCTTTGGTACCAACTGGGTTCAGAACAGTTCTGCTGACAGCAGCTGGACTCACTCCAACCATCTACTTACAGAGTTTCCAGTTTGTAGTCTGGACTCTTTACAAGATCCTGCAGCTGCTGAACATCTGACTCCTTCAGGTTGTTTAACCTCAGGTCCAGTTCTGTCAGATGGGACGGGTTGGACTTCAGCGCCGTTACCAGATGATCACAGCTGATCTTTGACAAACTGCACTTCATCAATCTGAATAAAGAATGAAAGATGTGAGCTGAAGCCACCAGGATGCAGGTTCTAACAGTCCAACAGAACCAGTTAAAGAACTCTCATTAATATTAATGACAACAAGCTGCTGCTTCAATAAAGACCTGCTGACTTCAGCTCTTCAACAATCAACAATATCAGAACTTTCAACAGTTAAAACTTGTTTAGCAGTTTTTACAGTCCTGGCTCTCATTTAGAAACTTTGTGTGGAATCCGTACTAAAAGTGAATGCCAAGAAAAAGAAAATGGAGTATGGTAAAAATATTCAGATGAATCAAACCATGCTCAGACACAGCAGCAGCCATTTTCCTTTCTAGATCCCAGCTGTAGCGATACATTTGGTACCAGGTTCTGGCTCAGGTTCTGCCCTCTACACGCCCAGATTCAAGCAGAAACGCTCGATGCAAAGCACCGCATGAATGTTAATTTGTAGAAAATGTGTCAGCTGATAATTTTTTCATCATGGTGACGTGGCAGCCACGGAGAAAAAGCAAAGAAACGTTGAGAAAATTTCCCAGAGAGGCGTTTATTAAATGTGGAAATCAGAGGTAAAAGCTCAGATGTTGTCCACATTAAAACAAGTTGTTAAGAAGCTGTTAAAATAAGTTGTTAAAAATTAAACCACGCTTTGCTCCGTGTTGAAATTCCCCTGTGGCTGTGGGTTCAGATCCACATTCAGAGGAGAGAGGTCCCCCCCCCCCCCCCCCCCCTAAAAAGGTGAGCACTGCCTGGGTGTGAGCAGAAAGCCTCCTTCTCTGCTCTCTGGGGGGTGGAGAGCTGCCTTTCACCTCCTCACAGGGAGGTGGAGCCACTTTCCCCTGTGGGGAACAGCACAATGCATGCTGGGAGTCAGAAGCAGGATATTGGCCAGTCCTCATTATTGGCCAGGAAATCTTTGATCCTGAAAGCGCGTTTCCTCAATTCTCCATCTGCACGGTCTTCCAGCAGTGCCAATGCATCCAGCCAGCAGCATTACGCACGAGTGTGTTTGACTGTTTGCAGCAATTAAAGTGATTGCTGCTCACCTGGTCACAATAATCTGTGGAACACGTCACCCTGGTGATGATTGGAGAGAGGAATGTGAAGGTAGAAAACCCAGAGAAGATGTTAGCAGACTTTGATTTAAGATTTAAGATGGCTTATGGGCATTTAGATTTATCTGAAATGTCCCAGATGGATTTAAGAGTCACCAGCAGCAGAATGAATAATACTGAGGTTTTAATGCTTCTGATCAAGATGATCTCTGATTAAAGTCTGATATGGAGTGAAAGTGAACGTCTGAGAGGAATCCTCATGCAGGTTGGCTGTAATTCACCACTTCACCATCTGCGTCTCCAGTTTCCCCGTCTCCAAAATGAGCGTACGCCTGGGTCAGAGCTGGCATGAGGACCACACATTTTCCCCTAAGTTCATTTTTAGAGATCCTAACTTCTGCTGGAAAGTGGCGTACGCACATTTCAGCTCGATTTAGTGTCAGCAAGCTTTCTAAATGACAGCCCTGCTGACTTCAGCTCTTCACCTCTGTCAGCTCCACCAGCAGCTCCATCAATACAAACTCAGCTTCTGCAGCCAAATTATTCAAGTTTCACAGAAAACAAACAAGTCAGCAGCAACTGTGGAGCAAATATGAACAAATGGAGATTAATGCAGATAAATTAAGTATTTTACTGATTCCACAGCCATAACAACATGATGTGATGGAGAATATTTCATGTAAACTGACTTTAGGAGCTGAAGCTCCCAGAAGCAGAACCTGCTACTGTGACATGTTGTGTCTGAGTGTTTTAGTCAGTAAAATCCTTGCAGAGCTTCTAAAAGTGCTGAAGCATCAATCAGGGATTATAGATTTGTTTCTGTCACACAGATTCCAGGAGCTGAAATTGACTTTTCTAAACTGGCTTGAATCCCCTCTGAGCCGCTTCACATGAGGGGCATTTCTACACACTGGGGGTCCCAATGCTGTCCGCTTCTGACCTGAGATCAGGGCTCAGACTCAGTTACACAGAGAGACAACATTAAAAACTGGCTCCAAGTCCAGGAACAAACTCAGCAAAGATTTATTACAATACAAGATCTGAACTTTGCTTTTCAGCTCAATTACATCCACTTATTCAATTATTTTAACATCATCCTGTAGAAAATGGAGAAAAACTGACCTGATGAAGGTTTAAAGAGATTAAAAACCTTCAAATAAATGAAACATCAGCATTTTATTTCTTCTCTCTTCCTCTTACTCAGTTCTGGATAAAAGCTGCAACTCTAAACTGAAATTCAGCTCATTGTTTGATGTTTTCTGCTGATTATTGAATAAATGCTGACAGGAAGTTAGAAAAAGAAAGAAACTTTAAGTGGAGCAAAGCAGAGAAGAAGAAAGCAGACTTTACCATGAAGATCCTCAGTGTGGATCAGTAGAATATCAGCCAGATGTCTGCAGTTTAGTGTCAACACAACTTTCACATCACAGATATCAGAACTAAAACATGGAGTCTGACCTCAGTTTCTGTAGTTTGCAGAGGGGAGTCTGGAGGAAACCACAGAGCTCCTTCACTCCACCATCTTTCAGGTCGTTCCAGCTCAGGTCCAGTTCTGTCAGATGGGATGGGTTGGACTTCAGGGCAGAGACCAGATGTTTACAGCTGATCTCTGACAAACTGCAGCGCTGCAATCTGAATAAAGAATGAAAGATGTGAGCTGAAGCCACCAGGATGCAGGTTAAAACTGAAACATGAACAAATAAATGATCAAATGTAGAAAATGAATGTCCCTGAATGTAAAAGTGCCAGAAACATGATGAACTGATGTCTGATATGTGATCCAGTAGAACTGATTTAAAGAGTTAAAGCCAGCAGAACCAGAACATGTTATCATGACGTGTGAAGGTCCAGATCAAGGTGTGGTTCTCAGCAGTGGCGGCTGCTGATGAAGATGTTCTGGGCTTAGGGTTGGGGGGGGGGGGCACTAGAGCTTGGAGATTAGCAGCCAACAATAAACTCTCCTTGAACATAAATCCATCCATGATCACTTGCTGCTGCTGGATATTTAAGTCTGATGGCTCTGGCGTCTGTTTAAAATGCTGCTGTCTTCTAGTCTGGCTCAGGGTTCTGCTAGAACAGTGGCTCTCAGAGCCACAATGTTCTAAACATGGATCATTTAACAGAGTTTCAGCTCACATTGTTCTGGATTCATCTTCAAGCTAAAGCAGCAGCCTTGGCGCTTTATGCCGCTGCTGTGAGCCTGTTGTGGGTGTGGATCAGAAGCTGCTGGTCCCGCAGCAGAGGAGCAAAATGCTGAGTCAGCTTCAGCACCTTTATGTGGAGAGACATGTGGTGTGGCCACTTCTCTGCCACTACCTGGGACAGACACCTTCCTCCCAGCCTGACAGCGTCTGTGAACACCGGGACGTGTGACTCTGGTCTGCTGAGGGCAACTCCCTCTGACACAGTGGGGGGGGGTTTCCCCAGTGGGCCAGGTGGGCTCCCACTGACGGAGGGACTGCAGTCATCCTCTGCCTCTTCTGGCCACAGGGTCTCTGCGCAGGCGGGTGAAGCATCTCTGCAGGCAGGCGCCTCCTATGAAGCAGAGCCAGCGGAAGCAGCAGGTGGGCCGCTGACGTCATCCACAGCAGCCGCATGACGGACAGAGCTGTCACTGTGTGGAGGTGTGACCCGGCGGAGCAGCGCTGACAGCGTCTGCTCTGGGCTCTCATGGTGGCCCAGTTTAGCTCCTAGCAGCTGGGACGCAGAACACAACCTTTTAGCACTTTATGGAGAACCCAGTTCTGTCAGCTGTGGAGCCAGAGCTCTGGTCTGCACCGCCGCTTCCTCTCTGGACCGAGCCAGCAAGAGCAGGTGGTCCACATAAAAGAGGATTCTCATCCCTGCAGAGCGCAGCGGCATCTGGAGAACGTGCGTGGAACCAGAGAGGAACCCAACGGCAGGTTGTAGTGACAGGGAATCCCCTGGAAGGAGAAGCGGGGATGATGGAACATGGAAGTAGTCCTTCAGATCTATGGAGGAGAACCAGTGGTTCTGGAGAACGTTCTCCAGCAGCTGTCTGACTGTCAGCATGTGGAACCGTCTCTCTGTGATCAGAACCAGTAAATAAAGGCAATAGAACCCCGTGGAGAACCCTGGAAATGACGTCTTTATCCAGGAGTTCCTGCAGTTCTGACAGGAGAGCAGCGGTTCCTCCGTGGAGGAGGAGAGAGGAGGTGCAGCGTGGAGCCTCTGGTGATCAGTCTGTGAGAAGGAGAGGAGGAGGAGAGGAGGAGAGGAGGAGAGAGGGAGGAGAGAAGTAGGAGAGGAGGAGGACGAGGAGAGAAGAAGGAGGAGAGAGAGAGAGAAGGAGGAGAGGAGGCTGATGGAGGAGCAGAGGGAGGAGGAGGCTGATGGAGGAGCAGAGGGAGGAGGAGGCTGATGTAGGAGGAGGCTGATGGAAGAGGAGGCTGATGGAGGAGGCTGATGGAGGAGGCTGATGGAGGAAGAGGCTGATGGAGGAGGAGGCTGATGGAGGAGACTGATGGAGGAGCTGATGGAGGAGGAGGCTGATGGAAGAGGAGGCTGATGGAGAAGGAGGATGATGGAGGAGGCTGATGGAGGAAGAGGCTAATGGAGGAGGAGGCTGATGGAGGAGGAGGCTGACGGAGGAGACTGATGGAGGAGCTGATGGAGGAGGAGGCTGATGGAGGAGGCTGATGGAGGAGGAGGCTGATGGAGAAGGAGGCTGATGGAGGAGGCTGATGGAGGAGCAGAGGGAGGAGAGAGGAGGTGCAGCGCTCTGCTCTGGAGATGCTGGAACCGTCTCCATGACTCCTCCGAACCGTGGAGGAGAGAGGAGGTGCAGTGTCTGCTCTGGAGATGCTAGAACCGTCTCCATGACTCCTCTGAACCGTGGAGGAGAGAGGAGGTGCAGCGCTCTGCTCTGGAGACGCTAGAACCGTCTCCATGACTCCTCTGAACCGTGGAGGAGAGAGGAGGTGCAGCGCTCTGCTCTGAAGACGCTAGAACCGTCTCCATGACTCCTCTGAACCGTGGAGGAGAGAGGAGGTGCAGCGCTCTGCTCTGGAGACGCTAGAACCGTCTCCATGACTCCTCTGAACCGTGGAGGAGAGAGGAGGTGCAGAGCTCTGCTCTGGAGACGCTAGAACCGACTCCATGACTCCTCTTCACCGTGGAGGAGAGAGGAGGTGCAGCGCTTTGTTCTGGAGACGCTAGAACCGTCTCCATGACTCCTCTGAACCGTGGAGGAGAGAGGAGGTGCAGAGCTCTGCTCTGAAGACGCTAGAACCGTCTCCATGACTCCTCTGAACCGTGGAGGAGGAGAGGGGAGGTGCAGCGCTCTGTTCTGGAGACGCTAGAACGGCCTCCATGATTCCTCTGAACTGTGGAGGAGGAGAGAGGAGGTGCAGCGCTCTCCTCTGGAGACGCTAGAACCGTCTCCATGACTCCTCTTCACCGTGGAGGAGAGAGGAGGTGCAGCGCTCTGCTCTGGAGACGCTAGAACCGTCTCCATGACTCCTCTGAACCGTGGAGGAGAGAGGAGGTGCAGCGCTCTGCTCTGGAGACGCTAGAACCGTCTCCATGACTCCTCTTCACCGTGGAGGAGAGAGGAGGTGCAGCGCTCTGCTCTGGAGACGCTAGAACCGTCTCCATGACTCCTCTGAACCGTGGAGGAGAGAGGAGGTGCAGCGCTCTGCTCTGGAGACGCTAGAACCGTCTCCATGACTCCTCTTCACCGTGGAGGAGAGAGGAGGTGCAACGCTTTGTTCTGGAGACGCTAGAACCGTCTCCATGACTCCTCTGAACCGTGGAGGAGAGAGGAGGTGCAGCGCTCTGCTCTGAAGACGCTAGAACCGTCTCCATGACTCCTCTGAACCGTGGAGGAGGAGAGGGGAGGTGCAGCGCTCTGGAGACGCTAGAACCGTCTCCATGACTCCTCTGAACCGTGGAGGAGAGAGGAGGTGCAGCGCTCCCCTCTGGAGACGCTAGAACCGTCTCCATGACTCCTCTGAACCGTGGAGGAGGAGAGAGGAGGTGCAGCGCTCTGTTCTGGAGACGCTAGAACGGCCTCCATGATTCCTCTGATCTGTGGAGGAGGAGAGAGGAGGTGCAGCGCTCTGCTCTGGAGATGCTAGAACCGTCTCCATGACTCCTCTGAACCGTGGAGGAGAGGGGAGGTGCAGCGCTCTGCTCTGGAGACGCTAGAACCGTCTCCATGACTCCTCTGAACCGTGGAGGAGAGAGGAGGTGCAGCGCTCTGCTCTGGAGACGCTAGAACCGTCTCCATGACTCCTCTGAACCGTGGAGGAGAGAGGAGGTGCAGCGCTCTGCTCTGGAGACGCTAGAACCGTCTCCATGACACCTCTGAACTGTGGAAGAGGAGAGAGGAGGTGCAGCGCTCTGCTCTGGAGACGCTAGAACCGTCTCCATGACTCCTCTGAACCGTGGAGGAGAGAGGAGGTGCAGCGCTCTGCTCTGGAGACGCTAGAACCTTCTCCATGACTCCTCTGAACCGTGGATGAGAGAGGAGGTGCAGCACTCTGCTCTGGAGACGCTAGAACCGTCTCCATGACTCCTCTGAACCGTGGAGGAGAGAGGAGGTGCAGCGCTCTGCTCTGGAGACGCTAGAACCGTCTCCATGACTCCTCTTCACCGTGGAGGAGAGAGGAGGTGCAGCGCTCTGCTCTGGAGACGCTAGAAACCGACTCCATGACTCCTCTGAACCGTGGAGGAGAGAGGAGGTGCAGCGCTTTGTTCTGGAGACGCTAGAACCGTCTCCATGACTCCTCTGAACCGTGGAGGAGAGAGGAGGTGCAGCGCTCTGCTCTGGAGACGCTAGAACCGTCTCCATGACTCCTCTTCACCGTGGAGGAGAGAGGAGGTGCAGAGCTCTGCTCTGGAGACGCTAGAACCGACTCCATGACTCCTCTGAACCGTGGAGGAGAGAGGAGGTGCAACGCTTTGTTCTGGAGACGCTAGAACCGTCTCCATGACTCCTCTGAACCGTGGAGGAGAGAGGAGGTGCAGCGCTCTGCTCTGAAGACGCTAGAACCGTCTCCATGACTCCTCTGAACCGTGGAGGAGGAGAGGGGAGGTGCAGCGCTCCCCTCTGGAGACGCTAGAACCGTCTCCATGACTCCTCTGAACCGTGGAGGAGGAGAGAGGAGGTGCAGCGCTCTGTTCTGGAGACGCTAGAACGGCCTCCATGATTCCTCTGATCTGTGGAGGAGGAGAGAGGAGGTGCAGCGCTCTGCTCTGGAGACGCTAGAACCGTCTCCATGACTCCTCTGAACCGTGGAGGAGAGAGAAGGTGCAGCGCTCTGCTCTGGAGACGCTAGAACCGTCTCCATGACTCCTCTGAACCGTGGAGGAGAGAGGAGGTGCAGCGCTCTGCTCTGGAGACGCTAGAACCATCTCCATGACACCTCTGAACTGTGGAAGAGGAGAGAGGAGGTGCAGCGCTCTGCTCTGGAGACGCTAGAACCGTCTCCATGACTCCTCTGAACCGTGGAGGAGAGAGGAGGTGCAGCGCTCTGCTCTGGAGACGCTAGAACCGTCTCCATGACTCCTCTGAACCGTGGAGGAGGAGAGGGGAGGTGCAGCGCTCCCCTCTGGAGACGCTAGAACCGTCTCCATGACTCCTCTGAACCGTGGAGGAGGAGAGAGGAGGTGCAGCGCTCTGTTCTGGAGACGCTAGAACGGCCTCCATGATTCCTCTGATCTGTGGAGGAGGAGAGAGGAGGTGCAAGCGCTCTGCTCTGGAGACGCTAGAACCGTCTCCATGGACTCCTCTGAACCGTGGAGGAGAGAGAAGGTGCAGCGCTCTGCTCTGGAGACGCTAGAACCGTCTCCATGACTCCTCTGAACCGTGGAGGAGAGAGGAGGTGCAGCGCTCTGCTCTGGAGACGCTAGAACCATCTCCATGACACCTCTGAACTGTGGAAGAGGAGAGAGGAGGTGCAGCGCTCTGCTCTGGAGACGCTAGAACCGTCTCCATGACTCCTCTGAACCGTGGAGGAGAGAGGAGGTGCAGCGCTCTGCTCTGGAGACGCTAGAACCTTCTCCATGACTCCTCTGAACCGTGGATGAGAGAGGAGGTGCAGCACTCTGCTCTGGAGACGCTAGAACCGTCTCCATGACTCCTCTGAACCGTGGAGGAGAGAGGAGGTGCAGCGCTCTGCTCTGGAGACGCTAGAACCGTCTCCATGACTCCTCTTCACCGTGGAGGAGAGAGGAGGTGCAGCGCTCTGCTCTGGAGACGCTAGAACCGACTCCATGACTCCTCTGAACCGTGGAGGAGAGAGGAGGTGCAGCGCTTTGTTCTGGAGACGCTAGAACCGTCTCCATGACTCCTCTGAACCGTGGAGGAGAGAGGAGGTGCAGCGCTCTGCTCTGAAGACGCTAGAACCGTCTCCATGACTCCTCTGAACCGTGGAGGAGGAGAGGGGAGGTGCAGCGCTCTGGAAACGCTAGAACCGTCTCCATGACTCCTCTGAACCGTGGAGGAGAGAGGAGGTGCAGCGCTCCCCTCTGGAGACGCTAGAACCGTCTCCATGACTCCTCTGAACCGTGGAGGAGGAGAGAGGAGGTGCAGCGCTCTGTTCTGGAGACGCTAGAACGGCCTCCATGATTCCTCTGAACTGTGGAGGAGGAGAGAGGAGGTGCAGCGCTCTGCTCTGGAGACGCTAGAACCGTCTCCATGACTCCTCTGAACCGTGGAGGAGAGAGGAGGTGCAGCGCTCTGCTCTGGAGATGCTAGAACCGTCTCCATGACTCCTCTGAACCGTGGAGGAGAGGGGAGGTGCAGTGCTCTGCTCTGGGGACGCTAGAACCGTTTCCATGACTCCTCTGAACCGTGGAGGAGGAGAGAGGAGGTGCAGCGCTCTGCTCTGGAGAAGCTAGAACCGTCTCCATGACTCCTCTGAACCGTGGAGGAGAGAGGAGGTGCAGCGCTCTGCTCTGGAGACGCTAGAACCGTCTCCATGACACCTCTGAACTGTGGAAGAGGAGAGAGGAGGTGAAGCGCTCTGCTCTGGAGACGCTAGAACCGTCTCCATGACTCCTCTGAACCGTGGAGGAGAGAGGAGGTGCAGCGCTCTGCTCTGGAGACGCTAGAACCTTCTCCATGACTCCTCTGAACCGTGGAGGAGAGAGGAGGTGCAGCACTCTGCTCTGGGGAAGCTAGAACCGTCTCCATGACTCCTCTGAAACGTGGAGGAAGAGAGAGGAGGTGCAGCGCTCTGCTCTGGAGACGCTAGAACCGTCTCCATGACTCCTCTGAACCGTGGAGGAGAGAGGAGGTGCAGCGCTCTGCTCTGGAGATGCTAGAACCGTCTCCATGACTCCTCTGAACCGTGGAGGAGAGGGGAGGTGCAGTGCTCTGCTCTGGGGACGCTAGAACCGTTTCCATGACTCCTCTGAACCGTGGAGGAGGAGAGAGGAGGTGCAGCGCTCTGCTCTGGAGAAGCTAGAACCGTCTCCATGACTCCTCTGAACCGTGGAGGAGAGAGGAGGTGCAGCGCTCTGCTCTGGAGACGCTAGAACCGTCTCCATGACACCTCTGAACTGTGGAAGAGGAGAGAGGAGGTGAAGCGCTCTGCTCTGGAGACGCTAGAACCGTCTCCATGACTCCTCTGAACCGTGGAGGAGAGAGGAGGTGCAGCGCTCTGCTCTGGAGACGCTAGAACCTTCTCCATGACTCCTCTGAACCGTGGAGGAGAGAGGAGGTGCAGCACTCTGCTCTGGGGAAGCTAGAACCGTCTCCATGACTCCTCTGAAACGTGGAGGAAGAGAGAGGAGGTGCAGCGCTCTGCTCTGGAGACGCTAGAACCGTCTCCATGACTCCTCTGAACCGTGGAGGAGAGAGGAGGTGCAGTGCTCCGCTCTGGAGACGCTGGAACCGTCTCCATGACTCCTCTGAACCGTGGAGGAGAGAGGAGGTGCAGTGCTCCGCTCTGGAGACGCTGGAACCATCTCCATGACTCCTCTGAACCGTGGAGGAGAGAGGAGGTGCAGCGCTCTGCTCTGGAGACGCTAGAACCGTCTCCATGACTCCTCTGAACCGTGGAGAAGGAGAGAGGAGGTGCAGCAGTCTGCTCTGGAGACGCTAGAACCGTCTCCATGACTCCTCTGAACCGTGGAGAAGGAGAGAGGAGGTGCAGCGCTCTGCTCTGGAGACGCTAGAACCGTCTCCATGACTCCTCTGAACCGTGGAGGAGAGAGGACGTGCAGCGCTCTGCTCTGGAGACGCTAGAACCGTCTCCATGACTCCTCTGAACCGTGGAGGAGGGAGGAGGTGCAGCGCTCTGCTCTGAAAACGCTAGAACCGTCTCCATGACTTCTCTGAACCGTGGAGGAGAGAGGAGGTGCAGCGCTCTGCTCTGGAGATGCTAGAACCGTCTCCATGACTCCTCTGAACCGTGGAGGAGAGAGGAGGTGCAGCGCTCTGCTCTGAAAACGCTAGAACCGTCTCTATGACTTCTCTGAACCGTGGAGGAGAGAGGAGGTGCAGCGCTCTGCTCTGGAGACGCTAGAACCGTCTCCATGACTCCTCTGAACCGTGGAGGAGGAGAGGGGAGGTGCAGTGCTCCGCTCTGGAGACGCTGGAACCGTCTCCATGACTCCTCTGAACCGTGGAGGAGAGAGGAGGTGCAGCGCTCTGCTCTGGAGACGCTAGAACCGTCTCCATGACTCCTCTGAACCGTGGAGGAGGAGAGAGGAGGTGCAGTGCTCTGCTCTGGAGATGCTAGAACCGTCTCCATGACTCCTCTGAACCGTGGAGGAGAGAGGAGGTGCAGCGCTCTGCTCTGAAAACGCTAGAACCGTCTTTATGACTTCTCTGAACCGTGGAGGAGAGAGGAGGTGCAGCGCTCTGCTCTGGAGATGCTAGAACCGTCTCCATGACTCCTCTGAACCGTGGAGGAGAGAGGAGGTGCAGCGCTCTGCTCTGAAAACGCTAGAACCGTCTCTATGACTTCTCTGAACCGTGGAGGAGAGAGGAGGTGCAGCGCTCTGCTCTGGAGACGCTAGAACCGTCTCCATGACTCCTCTGAACCGTGGAGGAGGAGAGGGGAGGTGCAGTGCTCCGCTCTGGAGACGCTGGAACCGTCTCCATGACTCCTCTGAACCGTGGAGGAGAGAGGAGGTGCAGCGCTCTGCTCTGGAGACGCTAGAACCGTCTCCATGACTCCTCTGAACCGTGGAGGAGGAGAGAGGAGGTGCAGTGCTCTGCTCTGGAGATGCTAGAACCGTCTCCATGACTCCTCTGAACCGTGGAGGAGAGAGGAGGTGCAGCGCTCTGCTCTGAAAACGCTAGAACCGTCTTTATGACTTCTCTGAACCGTGGAGGAGAGAGGAGGTGCAGCGCTCTGCTCTGGAGACGCTAGAACCGTCTCCATGACTCCTCTGAACCGTGGAGGAGGAGAGAGGAGGTGCAGCGCTCTGCTCTGGAGAAGCTAGAACCGTCTCCATGAATCCTCTGAACCGTGGAGGAGGAGAGAGGAGGTACAGCGCTCTGCTCTGGAGACGCTAGAACCGTCTCCATGACTCCTCTGAACCGTGGAGGAGGAGAGGGGAGGTGCAGTGCTCCGCTCTGGAGACGCTGGAACCGTCTCCATGACTCCTCTGAACCGTGGAGGAGAGAGGAGGTGCAGCGCTCTGCTCTGGAGACGCTAGAACCGTCTCCATGACTCCTCTGAACCGTGGAGGAGGAGAGAGGAGGTGCAGTGCTCTGCTCTGGAGATGCTAGAACCGTCTCCATGACTCCTCTGAACCGTGGAGGAGAGAGGAGGTGCAGCGCTCTGCTCTGAAAACGCTAGAACCGTCTTTATGACTTCTCTGAACCGTGGAGGAGAGAGGAGGTGCAGCGCTCTGCTCTGGAGACGCTAGAACCGTCTCCATGACTCCTCTGAACCGTGGAGGAGGAGAGAGGAGGTGCAGCGCTCTGCTCTGGAGAAGCTAGAACCGTCTCCATGAATCCTCTGAACCGTGGAGGAGGAGAGAGGAGGTACAGCGCTCTGCTCTGGAGAAGCTAGAACCGTCTCCATGACTCCTTTGAACCGTGGAGGAGGAGAGAGGAGGTGCAGTGTGGAGCCTCTGCTGATCAGTCTGTGAGGAGGAGAGGAGGAGGAGAGAGGGAGAAGAGAGAGGAGGATTTTGAGGCTGATGAAGGAGAAAGTTGATGGAGGACCAGAGGGAGGAGAGGAGGAGGCTGATGGAGGAGGAGGAGGCTGATGGAGGAGGAGGCTGATGGAGGAGCAGAGGGAGGAGAGGAGGTGGCTGATGGAAGAGGAGGAGGCTGATGGAGGAGGAGGAAGATGATGAGGAGGAGGAGGCTGATGGAGGAGGAGGAAGATGATGATGAGGAGGAGGCTGATGGAGGAGGAGGAGGATGAGGAGGCTGATGGAGGCTGATGGAGGAGGAGGAGGCTGATTGAGGAGGAGGCTGATTGCGGAGGAGCCTGGTGGAGGAGCAGAGGGAGGAGGAGGCTGATGGAGGAGGAGGCTGATTGCGGAGGAGCCTGGTGGAGGAGCAGAGGGAGGAGGAGGCTGATGGAGGAGGAGGCTGATGGAGGAGGCTGATGAAGGAGGCTGATGGAGGAGGCTGATGAAGGAGGCTGATGGAGGAGGCTGATGAAGGAGGCTGATGGAGGAGCAGAGGGAGGCTGATGGAGGAGGAGGCTGATGGAGGAGGAGGCTGATGGAGGAGGCTGATGAAGGAGGCTGATGGAGGAGCAGAGGGAGGCTGATGGAGGAGCAGAGGGAGGAGGAGGCTGATGGAGGAGCAGAGGGAGGAGCAGAGGGAGGAGGAGGCTGATGGAGGAGCAGAGGGAGGAGGAGGCTGATGGAGGAGGCTGAAGGAGGAGGCTGATAGAGAGGGGGCTGATGGAGGAGGCGGCTGATGGAGGAGGCGGCTGATGGAGGAGGAGGCTGATGGAGGAGGCTGATGGAGGAGTCTGATGGAGGAGCAGAGGGAGGAGGAGGCTGATGGAGGAGGAGGCTGATGGAGGAGGCTGATGGAGGAGCAGAGGGAGGAGGAGGCTGATGGAGGAGGAGGCTGATGGAGCAGCAGAGGGAGGAGGAGGCTGATGGAGGAGGAGGCTGAAGGAGGAGGAGCCTGATGGAGGAGCCTGATAGAGGAGGAGGCTGATGGAGGAGGAGGCTGATGGAGGAGGAGGCTGATGGAGGAGGCGGCTGATGGAGGAGGAGGCTGATGGAGGAGGAGGCTGATGGAGGAGGAGGAGGAAGAGGCTGATGGAGGAGGAGGCTGATGGAGGAGGAGGAAGAGGCTGATGGAGGAGGAGGCTGATGGAGGAGAAGGCTGATGGAGGAGGAGCCTGATGGAGGAGCCTGATGGAGGAGCCTGATGGAGGAGCAGAGGGAGGAGGAGGCTGATGGAGGAGGAGGCCGATGGACGAGGAGGCCGATGGACGAGGAGGCTGATGGAGGAGGCTGAAGGAGGAGGAGGCTGAAGGAGGAGGAGGCTGATGGAGGAGCAGAGGGAGGAGGCTGAAGGAGGAGGCTGATGGAGGAGCAGAGGGAGGCTGATGGAGGAGCAGAGGGAGGAGGAGGCTGATGGAGGAGGCGGCTGATGGAGGAGGCGGCTGATGGAGGAGGCGGCTGATGGAGGAGCAGAAGGAGGAGGAGGCTGATGGAGGAGGAGGCTGATGGAGTAGGAGGCCGATGGAGGAGCAGAGGGAGGCTAATGGAGGAGCAGAGGGAGGCTAATGGAGGAGCAGAGGGAGTCTCCAGGAGGCGTGGAGCTCCTGAACTCCTGACCTCCTGGCCACGGTGCTCCAAGCAGCCGGCAGACCAGCGAGGGACGTCGGCCCGGAGCGAGGCCTCACCAGGTCCTGAAGCGTCTCTGACTCCTCGGCGTTCTTCTGGATCTTCTCCAGCGCCGATTTAAAGTGAGGAGCCAACAGAGCATCCGGGCTGATGGGGCTCCCAGCACCTCCTTTTTCACATCCTGGGAGGAGGAGGAGGATGGAGGAGAACAGCTGGAGCCAGATGTTCCTCTGGATCATGGTCTGCCAGGCAGAAATGGTCTGCAGACTAATAGAAATGATGATTCTTCAGTTTTTCTTTGCTTTCCTTCTTGGTGCTCAAACTTGTTGGCTTGTTTCTGAACGGTACCGCTGAGTCCAGAGAGCGTCTGCTGCAGTAGAGCTTTTTACTTTTCAATATTGTGCTGTAGTTTTAATAGCCACACTGCTGGCTCCTGGTTCTGGTTCTGTCTGATTGA
The DNA here is from genome assembly GCF_011125445.2 of Fundulus heteroclitus. Lineage (NCBI taxonomy): Eukaryota > Metazoa > Chordata > Actinopteri > Cyprinodontiformes > Fundulidae > Fundulus > Fundulus heteroclitus. Next base: position 400,688 of record NW_023396527.1, read on the forward strand.
GCTGTCAGACTGAAGAGGACGGTTCCTCTCTGAGCCGCACCAACAGAACAGCAGCTTCAGGACAAAGCTGAGCTGCTGGAACCTGTTGGTGCCGTCCATCCAACCATTTTCCACCAGGCTTATCCCTGCTGGGGTCCTGAGGGCTGCTGGTGTCTATCTGCAGCTGTCAGTGGCTGAGAGGCGGGCTTCACCTGGACAGGTAAGCAGCCTATCACAGGACAACACAGAGACAGACAGGACAACCAACCATTCACACACACACTCACACCTAAGGAGGATTTAGAGAGGCCAGTTAAGCTAACAGTCATGTTTTAGGACTGTGGGAGGAAGCCGGAGTACCCAGAGAGAACCCACGCATGCACAGGGAGAACATGCTACCTGCTGGTGCCGTCGCTTTGATTTAGTTTACATTTTCTCTCTTTGTTCTTCTCAGACATTCATTTTTTAGATAATGCTGTTTTATTATTGTTATTTTACTGTTTATGTGTATGAATGTGATCCTGGCACTACTCTGGAGGAACAAAGATTAATGTTTCATGTAAAGATGTGACAAAGAAATGAAAAATAAAGCTAAATTATCTGATCGTGTTATCTAAATCTTTCCCAAATCAAATTAAAACATCTCCATCAAT
>NW_023396527.1:406319-449220 GCF_011125445.2 Fundulus heteroclitus
TTCTCTGCCATGTTCCCTGCGTTCTCTGCCATATTCCCTGCGTTCTCTGCCATGTTCCCTGCGTTCTCTGCCTATTCCCTGCGTTCTCTGCCATGTTCCCTGCGTTCTCTGCCATGTTCCCTGCGTTCTCTGCCATATTCCCTGCGTTCTCTGCCATGCTCCCTGCGTTCTCTGCCATGCTCCCTGCGTTCTCTGCCATGCTCCCTGCGTTCTCTGCCTATTCCCTGCGTTCTCTGCCTATTCTCTGCGTTCTCTGCCATATTCCCTGCGTTCTCTGCCTATTCTCTGCGTTCTCTGCCATATTCCCTGCGTTCTCTGCCATATTCCGTGCGTTCTCTGCCTATTCCATGCGTTCTCTGCCATGCTCCCTGTGTGTTCCCTGCGTTCTCTGCCATATTCTCTGCGTTCTCTGCCTTCTCCCTGCGTTCTCTGCCATGTTCCCTGCGTTCTCTGCCTATTCCCTGCGTTCTCTGCCATGCTCCCTGCGTTCTCTGCCATGTTCCCTGTGTGTTCCCTGCGTTCTATGCCATATTCCCTGCGTTCTCTGCCATGCTCCATGTGTGTTCCCTGCGTTCTCTGCGTTCTCTGCCTATTCCCTGCGTTCTCTGCCATGTTCCCTGCGTTCTCTGCCTATTCTCTGCGTTCTCTGCCTATTCTCTGCGTTCTCTGCCATGTTCCCTGTGTTCTCTGCCTATTCCCTGCGTTCTCTGCCATGTTCCCTGCGTTCTCTGCCATGTTCCCTGTGTGTTCCCTGCGTTCTATGCCATATTCCCTGCGTTCTCTGCCATGCTCCATGTATGTTCCCTGCGTTCTCTGCCATATTCCCTGCGTTCTCTGCCTATTCCCTGCGTTCTCTGCCTATTCTCTGCGTTCTCTGCCATATTCCCTGCGTTCTCTGCCATGTTCCCTGCGTTCTCTGCCATGTTCCCTCCATTCTCTGCCATATTCCCTGCGTTCTCTGCCATGTTCCCTGCGTTCTCTGTCATGTTCCCTGTGTGTTCCCTGCGTTCTCTGCCATGTTCCCTGCGTTCTCTGCCATATTCCCTGCGTTCTATGCCTATTCCCTACGTTCTCTGCCTATTCCCTGCGTTCTCTGCCTATTCCCTGCGTTCTCTGCCTATTCCCTGCGTTCTCTGCCATGTTCTCTGCGTTCTCTGCCATGCTCCCTGTGTGTTCCCTGCGTTCTCTGTCATATTCCCTGCATTCTCTGCCATATTCCCTGCGTTCTCTGCCATGTTCCCTGTGTGTTCCCTGCGTTCTCTGCGTTCTCTGCCTATTCCCTGCGTTCTCTGCCATATTCCCTGCGTTCTCTGCCATATTCCCTGCGTTCTCTGCCATATTCTCTGCGTTCTCTGCCATATTCTCTGCGTTCTCTGCCATATTCCCTGCGTTCTCTGCCATATTCTCTGCGTTCTCTGCCATATTCTCTGCGTTCTCTGCCATATTCCCTGCTATGATTATTCATTCATCACGTGCATCAGCCAGAAACTGACCTTTCACCTGACCTTTCACCTCTCCATCCACCTCACCTCATCTTTCCATTCATCTTGTTTAAATTTTGGAAAGCCTTTGCAGCAATGGCCCTCTTTGCTAAGCTTTCTCATCTTTTCTCCTTCATTGCTCATCCTTCTCTCTGCCTTCTGAACTTGCTGACGCTCTGGCCTCGACCTCGGTAATTTTTGGGGGGAACATCCCTGTTCTCATACGCCTGCTTATGCATATTGAAGTATAATTCAGCGTGAATTTTTCCTGCCGAGGTCTGAGCGCCAAACTCTTAAAATATTGTATCAATAAAATTCTTCTAATTGCCTTTTCTTTCTGTGTGAGTTTTTCAGATTGAAATGGGTAACAGCCCAATGAGTGAAGAGCTGTTTAAAGTTTAAAATGTGTCTCTGGATGATTGAATCTTTCTAAAAGATCAAAATCTCTAAATACCAAAAGCTGCAGCAGAGCTGACCTGAATGAGCTGAAGATTTAGAAATCTGATGGTTGAAATAGTCCAAAGTATGAAGGAAGTAGTTAAAGGTCCAAAAACGTCCAGAACCAACAGAATAATGAAGAATAAACCGGACGGCAATAATGCTGAGTCAGCATCAGTCAATGAAGACATCTGGACTCACCGAGCCTTTCTGCAGTTCCTCACAGCTGGAACCAGTCTCTGTCGTCCTAATTCTGATGTGTTGTACTTCTCCAGGTCCAACTCATCCAGAACCTCCTCTGACATCTGCAGCATGTAGGCCAGAGCTGAGCACTGGATCTCTGAGAGCTTCTTTGATCTGTTCTCTGATTTCAGGAACTGTTGGATCTCCTGATAAACTGAGAGGTCCTTCATCTCCATCAGACAGTGGAAGATGTTGATGCTTCTGTCAGGAGAGATTCTAACAGTGTTCATCTCCTTCAGGTTGGTGATGACTCTCTGGATGGTTCCTGGACGGTTCTCTGTCTGACCCAGCAGGCCTCCTAAGAGTCTCTGGTTGGACTCCACAGAGAGGCCATGAAGGAAGCGAGCAAACAGGTCCAGGTGGCCATTTTCACTGCTGAGGGATTTATACATGATGCTCTTCAGGAACTCATCCAGAGATGTTTCACCGTATTTATCTCTCAGGAAGTTCTTCATCACCTGTGTGTTCCTGCTGGTGAAGCAGTGGAACATGTAGACTGCAGCCAGAAACTCCTGAATGCTCAGATGAACAAAGCAGTAGACTGCTTTCTGGAAGATCACGCTCTCTCTCTTGAAGATCTCTGTACAAACTCCTGAGTACACCGAGGCCTCTGTGACATCCAGACCACACTGCTGCAGGTCTTCTTGGTAGAACATGATGTTTCCTTTCTCCAGCTGTTCCAACGCCAGCCTCCCCAGCTTCAGGAGAACTTCCCTGTCAGCCTCCATCAGCTCCTGTGGACTCCTCCCATGTCCTCCATGGTACTTGTTCTTCTTCCTCCTGGTCTGGACCAGCAGGAAGTGAGAGTACATGTCAGTCATGGTCTTGGGCAGCTCTCCTCTCTGCTCTGTGGTCAACATGTTCTCCAGAACCGTAGCAGTGATCCAGCAGAAGACTGGGATTCCACACATGATGTGGAGGCTCCTGGAGGTCTTGATGTGGGAGATGATTCTGCTGGACAGCTCTTCATCACTGAACCTCCTCCTGAAGTACTCCTCCTTCTGGGCGTCGCTGAAGCCTCGTACCTCTGTTACCCTGGCAACACATGAAGGAGGGATCTGATTGGCCGCTGCAGGTCTGGAGGTGATCCAGACCAGAGCCGAGGGAAGCAGGTTCCCCTTGATGAGGTTTGTCAGCAGAACGTCGACTGATGACTTCTGTGTGACGTCAGAAACCAGCCGACTGTGGCTGAAGTCCAGAGAAAGTCTGCTTTCATCCAGGCCGTCAAAGATGAAGAGAAGTTTGTGGCGAGCCAGCTGCTCTGCTGGGAGCTTCTGGAGGGTTGGATGGAAAACATGGAGCAGCATGAGAAGACTGTGCTGCTCACCTCTGATCAGGTTCAGCTCCCTGAACGACAGCAGAACCACCACACGGACATCTTGGTTCTCCAAGCCCTCGGCCCAGTCCAGAGTGAACTTCTGCACTGAGAAGGTTTTTCCAACACCAGCCACGCCGTTGGTCAGAACCACTCTGATGGCTCCATGTTGGTCAGGTGAGGCTTTAAAGATGTCGTGGCACCTGATTGGAGAGTCATGGAGGTTCTGGATCCTGGAAGCTCTCTCCAGCTGCTTCACCTCATGTTGGGTATTAACATCTTCACTCTGTCCCTCTGTGATGTAGAGATCAGTGTAGATCCTGTTGAGGAGGGTTCTACTTCCTGGTTCATCACTTCCTTCAGTCACACGTTCACATCTCCTCCTCAGACTGATCTTATGTTCCTCTAGAACCTCCTGCAGACCAACATCTGCTGGAACAGAGAAGAAGAGACAACTGAAGGAAAAAGCTGGTTTAGTGATGAAGTTGGAGCAGAAACATCTGGAACATCAGGAGGTGTCATCATTAGAAGGTCTCTTAGGTCACATGATGTGATGCTAACCAATGGGATCCATCCTTAGAAGCAGAACCTTGTTAGATGGTCAGACAGCAGAGTTGTGCCTCTGCTTTGTGGCCAGTATCTGTTCACTGTCAGGATCTGATTCACAAAGCAGATCAGATGAAGAAATGCTGACAGAAACATGCAGCAGCTTTCAGCAACATCAACTCTTTAGCATCAGGTCACCATTGTCCTCATTTCTCTGCTTCTATCTGACCTTCTCCCACAAACACAGCAGCTACAGAAGAGGCAGAGAGACAGAAAATGCTTCCTGGCAGCATTTTCAGCCTTAATGAAGGAAATCTGGAGGAAATGCTCTAATCTGCCAGAGAAACAGCTCCTTGGATCAGCTAGTGTTCACATTTCAGATGCTTTTCTCCCTCACAGACTGGATTGGATGTTTTTAGAGAATAATTACAGATTAGAAATGACATGGGACTGATTTGGTCCTTTAGAAGTAAACAGCAGATAGAAATATTCCATGTTTCTACAAATCTATCTGCTGTAATCTGGGATCTATTGTCAGAGGAAATAAAGCTTTCTGTCTCTCAGACTTTCCTTCCCTCTTTCTGTAAAGCAGCAGTGCAGCAGGTTGTTTTCTCCACCTTTTTGTTTCCATCAAAATGAGCTGCAGCTTTAAGGAGATCTTCAGTTTTAATGCATTTAGCACAAAGGGCTGAAAACAGAAGCACTTCAAAGCAAACCCAATAGGTTGTTGGGTTGAACACAGACGTTACATTTACAGCAGCTGGAAATCCAGAGATTCAGGGCAAATAATCGATCCCAGAAAGACTTTAAACACTTAGATTCCCAAATGCCAACTAAAGACGAGGAATTAGTCCAACAGAGACGATAGAAGGAAGTTCTGATTGGAGATGTTCAGTCTCACCTGGAGCACAGCTGCTCTGATTGGCTGCCAGCAGTCCAGGTCCTGGTCTGAAGAAGTAAAACAAAAGTAATCACACCCCTTCTCCTTCCTTTAGATCTTAACATAAATGCTCTTCCTAATTCATGCTTTACTTACCAGTTTATAAAACTCTAAGGTCCATTTTTAAACAAATGAATGAATATGCTTCTAAACATATATTTACACATTTCCATGCCAACAATTCTCCCTACAGCCAATGTGACTAAGACCATTGTACATGTGTGTATAACCAGGCCCAATGTTTCTGCAGTGAATACTACTGGTTTATTGACTAACAGCTGATGATTATGGAGCTTTAAGTTAAGTTAAAGTTCTAAACTAATTTACTTTCACTTTATAAACTGAAGACTGAGTAAATATTATGTTTTATATCTCTGTGGAATCACAAGGATCAGTTAGAAACTGGGTTCTTACTCTGAGTCTGAGGGTCCAGGTTCTTCACTGAAGTCTGGATAGTATCCTTTGGACCAGTCACTCCTGATAGACGGACTGATGGATCCTGGAGGTTCTGCTCTCTGTCTGTGGTTCTGACCTCTGAAACACCAACATGTTGTTATTCAGATCACATCAATCAGTGAGAAACTCTGTGATAAAAACCAGAGAAGAAGCTCTGAACACAAACTGCTGCAGAGAAGCAGAAGCTTTAAAGGTTCTTACTCTGAGGGTCCAGGTTCTTCACTGAAGTCTGGAGTTCTACCTTTGGACCAGTCACTCCTCATAGACGGACTGATGGGTCCTGGAGGTTCTGCTCTGTTCTCCATCTCCTGGGCTTCAGTCAGCCTGAGAGAGGAACCAGAACCAGTCAGTTCCCAGTGGTTCAGGTCCAGTCAGTGTTCTGTAGAGCAGAAAGCTGGTTCCCATCATGTGTGTAGAGGACCAGAGGAACCTGAGTTCAGCAGGTACCATCTGGGTCTGGATTGTCCTCTCCTTCACTACTTCATGCACCTCCTGATGTCTGCTGGCTGATCTCCTCAGAACCATCTGGAGAAGTTCTGCTTTCTTCAGAGAATGAAGCTAAAACTGAGGCTGAAACCTTTTCAGGTCTGAACTGGAATCCTGTTCCAGGTCTGTAGAAACATCCAGAGTGAATGAAGGAGGGAACATTTCCTCTGAAGTTCTGATGTGTTGGTTCTGAACACAGCGGCCCACAAAGATGAACAAAGATGCTGCAGCTTCACTGCTAAAAGGAACTAAAAGGAGTAAAACTGGATTGAAATGAGTGTTTTTGTCCTTGATCTGAGCAGCTAAATAGGATTATCTGCCAACTGAATACCATTTAGCTCTTAATATAGGATCAACTCATCTCCATCATCTTATTTCAAGGTCAGTATATATAATTATCTTATTTTAGGGATCAAAATACTCATTCCATTGGCAGATAATCTGATTTAGCTGCTCAGATCAAGGACAAATACACTCATTTCCAGAAAGTTTTACTTCCTTTTAGTTCTCTTCTGCAGCTTGTAACTCTTCTCTTGGACCATCCTGCAGGTCATTCTCCAGAAGAACAGCAGAGATGGATTTATCTGATTGAAGATTTTACCATGATGAGCTCAATCAGAACCAAGATGTTCCTCTGAAAAAGATTTGATTTAGGAGGAACATCTTGGTGTTTCAGCTCCTTTATGACCAAAGTTATATTCAGGTGACCTGAAGCTTTTCTCTATTTATTTCTTTGGCTGTAGAATCCAAACTGTGCAGGGAGTGTCCTTCTGCCGTTTTCTCCAAGACTTCTTCAACTTTCACTATCTGACAGTTATTCAGTATTACTTGTGTTTCTGACTAAGCAATAACTGTTTAAAGGGCAAAGCAACAAACTTCAGGCAAGTCCTGTCTGCTGAATAAACGGCAATGAGAGGGTTAAAAGTGACGCTGTTACAAACTAGTCTGCATGAACTGCTGAACAACATTTCTGGCTCCTTTTCATTCCATAGAAACTTTGATATTTGTCAATTAGGGCAGCCATTTAAAAGTATTAATAAACTATATGAAGCCTAGGCGGAAATTCAACTGAAGAAACTGAATTACTTACATTCATCCAATCAGAGGCTCATCTCCTCCAACGTAAGCCAATCAGCTTTGAACCAGACCTCCACGAAGCCCAATCAGCATCCAGAGTTCATCTTAAAGGTCTTCAAATCACGTCTCAGCCTGCTACCCAGCCAAAGCTCAAGCAGTGGTTGGCCAATGTCTGATTAGGACTCAGATGACCTGATTCAACCCACCTCCATCCCTTCTCCACCGTGGTAGCCAAGCTCCATCTGGCTTTCCCATGGTGCTCCTTCAACCTCGTCCCTATCAGAGTGGAATTCCTCCTGGACTCTGACTGCATTCCCTGTCACATCTCAATGGGTCCGGCAGAAGACCGCCATGTTGAGCCTGGTTCTGCCAGAGGTTTCTTCCCAAAGGGGAGTTTTTCCTCTCCACTGTCGCCTCATGCTTGCTCATCATGGACAGGTTGATGCAAACCTGTGTTTATCCAAGCTGGACATCTATCTTTGTGGGTCCCTGAGTGAAGCACTAGTATCAGCTCTCCCAGTCTACTGGATCTCACCAATACAGCTCAAGCAGATGGTCTCACCAACCAGCGTCTATGGACTGAACCAACTTGGTCTATCTCCACTCCACCACCAGTTTCAGGCCTGGGGGGAAACATCCCTGTTCTCATACACCTGCTTATGCATATTAAAGGAAAATTCAGCGCTAATGTTTCCTGCTGAGGTCTGAGCACCAAAGTCTTAAAATAATTGTAGCAATAAAATTCTTCTAATTGTCTTTTTCTCTCCAGGTGAGTTTTTCAGATTGAATTAAAACAGAATTTATGTGAACAAAGACAACAGGCGATAATAAAGCAGATGCTAGACAACTGAACACATCTGGATCAAACTTGGTGCAGCCGTAGAGAAAACCAGGAAACCAGGAAATACAAGGAAACGCCTCTGAAGGAGCAACTGGATCCACAACCAGGAGAAAAAGGAGAGAAAAACTCCAAATGGCCGTATTCTAAAGGACTCTGATTGGTGGCCTGCTGTGATGTCATCAGAGGCTGGTTGGAAAAGAACTAAATAGCAACCATGACATGTTGTTCTGCAGGAGACAAACTGTCTCTAGAGAGATTTTACAGAAAGGTGCGGCTGCTGCTGCAAAGAATCAGAGATCAACTGAGAACAAAGTTTGATTTTCAGCTTTTATTCAGCAGCTAAATCACAATCTGCAGACTTCAGAGTTTTCAAAGCACTTTTCCTGATTCAGCTCAATTCTTCATCTAGAACAGGATGTGAGTCTCTGACGTCAGCATTAGCTAAGATCATGAGGAAGAAGCAGCAGAGAACCGGTACCGGTTCTACTGAACAACTGGAGCTGCTACATGTGGAGAATGCAAAGTTCCATTTAGTAAAACATCTTTTGGTAAAAATGTTTTTTTCTGTCAGAGGAACCAACCTGTGGGATGGTCTTCCCACAAATCTGAGTCTGACTAGACGTTCCACTCAGAAAGCAAACGATGCTAAAGGCGCTTTTACATCATTATTCAGTTTTTGTCTGAAGAAAAGAGACAAAGGAAGGAAACTGAGCGTTTGTTGGTGCTGATAAGCAGCAAATCAGAGCCTGACCAGCACCACGGTTACATGAAGCAGCAGCTTGGTTCTGAAGGAGAACCAGACTGAGTTCTGTTCCTGGTTCTGTTCACAGTCCACAGAGAGAAAAGCAGAACAAGTTCACACTCACCCTGATCCAGAGTCTTCTCTCTGTTCTGTTCTGCTGCTAAATGGAGTCAGAACCTGTTTCTCCTGATCTGATACCTGACTGTAACTGACTCACCTGAGGCTCCGCCCCCTGTCCAGGTGAGTTTACCTGACTTTAAACACCTTTCCTCTCAGTTCTTCTCTCTGTTCTGTTCTGCTGCTAAATGGAGTCAGAACCTGTTTCTCCTGATCTGATACCTGACTGTAACCGACTCACCTGAGGCTCCGCCCCCTGTCCAGGTGAGTTTACCTGACTTTAAACACCTTTCCTCTCAGTTCTTCTCTCTGTTCTGTTCTGCTGCTAAATGGAGTCAGAACCTGTTTCTCCTGATCTGATACCTGACTGTAACCGACTCACCTGAGGCTCCGCCCCCTGTCCAGGTGAGTTTACCTGAGTTTAAACACCTTTCCTCTCAGTTCTTCTCTCTGTTCTGTTCTGCTGCTAAATGGAGTTAGAACCTGTTTCTCCTGATCTGATACCTGACTGTAACTGACTCACCTGAGGCTCCGCCCCCTGTCCAGGTGAGTTTACCTGACTTTAAACACCTTTCCTCTCAGTTCTTCTCTCTGTTCTGTTCTGCTGCTAAATGGAGTCAGAACCTGTTTCTCCTGATCTGATACCTGACTGTAACTGACACACCTGAGGCTCCGCCCCCTGTCCAGGTGAGTTTACCTGACTTTAAACACCTTTCCTCTCAGTTCTTCTCTCTGTTCTGTTCTGCTGCTAAATGGAGTCAGAACCTGTTTCTCCTGATCTGATACCTGACTGTAACCGACTCACCTGAGGCTCCGCCCCCAGGTGAGTTTACCTGACTTTAAATACCTTTCCTTTCATGCCTTTACATGCCTGCATCATTCCTTTCAGTTCTTCTCTTTTTATCAGCAGTGAACTGAGCTGTAAAACTCTGAGGTCAGGTTGTAACTTGTCTGTTTTTGAGGTTTCTTCTCAGTCTTCAGCTCATTTCCAGTCAACATTTTATTGCATTTAGTAGTTTTGTTCTCTGGAAACATTTTATAGGGTCCTCACCCTTATAGAGTGGTGGTAAGGGACTTTCTGAGAGACAAGAAAAAAGACCCCCCCCCCCCCAAACCAAAAAGCCTAGCTCCTCCACTGGAGGCTGGTTAATTAGTTCCAGCAGCCTGATGGGTTAAAGGTGCAGCTCTAGTAATGTCATTTACTGAGGATCAATAAACAGGAAAAATAATGAATTATCCTGAATAACAAGTGGAAACATCTACAAAGAATATATATACATGTACATCTCCTTGTTTTTGATTGCTACACGGAGCACTTCTCACCAGGCTGGTGGTAAAAATAGAGAAAAAGAGAAATTAATCTGCAGCAATAAGCTTTAAAGTGCTTGTATTTGCTCTGTGATCCAGGGACCAATTGACTTTTCTAAACTCCTCTATTCACCTTCCAGAGAGATCAGAGCCTCCATCTCTATGTAAAAACCTCTTTTTATCAGTTCCTCCACATTTTCTGCTGACAACCCTTTGCTTCAGATTTTATTTAGCAGAGCAGGTCCAACTGTGACAGAAACAGAAATGATTCCAGGCCTGTATTGAACACAGGGACTGGAAAGTGTCCACAGAGGACGCTGATCTGGAAGACTTGCCATCATCTGTGTTGTCCTATAGTCACTTCTGCACTGATGCAGTCCTACCCACAGAGACAGTCAGAGTTTTTCCTAAACAGAAAGCATGTGTGGACGATGCAGGCTGAAGGCAGGAAGCGCGCTTCCTGTATCCACAGAGCATGACCTGCAGTGTGGATGCAGATCAGGAGACAGACTGGCCTACAGCAGGGCTACAAGTCAACTGAAGAAATGCACCTTAAGAGTCAAAGAAGGGACAAATGTTCTTTTTCTTTTGCTAGAAGACATAAAGCATATTAGTATAATAGCTCAGCGCTCAGGAAGCATGACTAAAAAGTCTCTTCCTGTTCTCAGGAACTCTGATAAACAGTTTTCTGGTTGGCTGCTGGAACCAGAGTCAGGACAGAAATCAGCACAACAAGCTTTGTTTCTGCAGAGATCTGAGTGTCCTTGTTCCTCCACAGCCAGAAAGCATCATTCTAAACACATTTAGAGCTGCTCACACCAAACACTCAACACAGCTGCTCACCACTGTTGAATAATAATGAAGTAAAAATACTTCACTGCTGTACTTAAGTAGATTTTGGAGTACTTTATACTTTCCTCAAGTACAATTTTTTTGATAGAATTATCTTTTACCACATTTCCGAACTTAATTGCATACTTTGACTCCCATACATTTTCAATGTTTGGATTAGTTGAGAGAGAGAGAGAGAGAGAGATTAGTTGAGAGAGAGAGAGAGAGAGAGAGAGAGAGAGAGACGAGCGAGAAGAAGGAGAGCGAGAGCGGAAGCGAGAGAGAGCGATAGAGAGATAGACGAGAAGGAATCTCTCTCTCTCTCTCTCTCTCCTCTCTCTTCTCGCTCTCTTCTCTCTCTCGCCGCTCTCTCTCTCTCTGCCTCTCTTCTCTCTCTCTCTCATCTATCATCTACGCTATACGTTCGCCTTCTATCTATTCCTACTCCGTTTTATTTGACACAAAGGCATAGCTGCACTAAGATCACCGTCTGTACCTGGTTTTAGAACTAGTGAGGTGAATCATCTCATTTTGTCCTTTAATTAAAGTCTGCTCCATTCTTCTACTATGAGTCTTGATATTTCTAGTTAAAGTATTTGTTCATTTTAACAGAGAAAACCTCTGCCTTTGACATTATTGTAAATATGAACAATTCAGTCTTAAATTATGGCTGTAATGAAGACCCGGTTTGTTACCAGATAAGTAGACACATGCACCTGAAACACTGGAACATGCACACAGCACTTTGTGATGATACGTGGCAGAAATAAGAAAAGCAAAAGGAAAACAACAGGAATAATCAGTCGTACTTAAAAGTCATAAACTGTCAGATGCAACCTGCCACAGAGACATCATCAACCACCAAATCATATAAACTGGGTTTATTAAACATTAGATCTCTGTCAGGAAAATCCCTTTTAATTAATGACTTCATTATTGACAATAATCTTGATGTTTTTAACAGAAACATGGTTACATGAATTTAATGAAGCAGCTATTCTATTAGAGACAACTCCTCCAAACTACAATTTTCTTTGTGAGAGCAGACAGCAAAGGAAAGGTGGAGGAGTAGCAACATTGTTTAATGATTCACTAAAGTGTAAAAAGGTGTTTTTGGGAAAATTTGACTCTTTTGAACATTTGGCTCTCCAGGTAAATAGCCCGGTACGAACTATGTTTCTGAATGTTTACAGGCCTCCTAAGTCCACATCAAACTTTTTTAATGATTTCAGTGACCTGCTGTCTGTGATATGTGTTGATTATGACTGTTTAATTATTGTTGGAGACTTCAACTTTCACGTTGACAACCCTGAAGACAGAAGTGCAAAAGAACTGTGTGACACACTTAGAAACTTTGGTTTAACTCAGAATGTTAAACAGCCAACACACAAGCAGGGGCATATTTTAGACTTGATCATCACTAAAGGTCTAAACATTTCACAGGTCAATGTAACTGATGTTGCCCTATCCGATCACTTCTCCGTTACCTTTGAATGTATCATTTCCAGTGACTCATTTAGCCAAAGGGACATCGTAAGAAAACGCACCTTTAAGGACAATGCCACAGAAACTTTTATTCAAGCTTACTCTGCTACCTCAACCTTGGGCTGCAACTCAGTAGATAACTTTCATTCTAAAGTCTCAGACATAATAGACGGTAGTGATGGGTCCAACAACACCGATGCGTCGGCGCATGTGTCGAGCTCATAGAGCAAAACCCGTGTGGATGCGCGTATCGACACGGGAAAGTCACGTGACCGATACAGGAACTGTTTCAAACTGACTGACGGGCCAAACTGTTTCTGTTCCCTCTAAGCTGCACGCGTGTGCATTCACGCACAGCAGAGCTATGCTGCGCAGTAAATAAAATCCAAGCTGAACTGTAAACAAAATAACAGTTAATAATGGTTCATTTTTAACCATTTTGCATCTCTGGTGTGATGGTGTACCTCAGTCTGCTCTGTGAGCGCCAGGGGCGGAGCTAGACCTTTTTTCAAGGGGTGGCCAAAGGGTGAGCAAGGCTTTATCAGAGGGGTCCATTTACAAATGATGAACGAAAGGAAACAAATATTTTCTCACACACACTCCAATTAAAACAGTTTATTTAACAAAGATTTGCCATGACCAAACAAGACGGCACTATGGAACAGTGAACATGTAAATGTAAACTCAGAGCCCAGAATATGACCAAAAACAAATTCTCAAAAATAAATAAATAAAACTGGCTCCAAATAGTAAACTGCAAGACAATACCACCAGAGCTGACCAGCAGTACCCTGGTGGTATTTATAAAGGTTTGAGAAACACTGCTATGGTCAAATAAGCTTTGAATGGGAACAACATACTGCAAACTCAAAGCCAGGATACACTCAAGAGAGCATAATTCTCTGATTTTGGTGGGAAGAAGCAAAATGTTTTACAAAGTCATCCATGTTGAGGGTATGTGCCCTCCTTGACTCAACACTGAGAATGCCAAGATGACCTAACCTGTCATCAGCCATAGCTGTTCTAAGGTGGTTTTTGATCAGTTTTAGAGCAGAAAAACTTTGCTCACAGGACGCAGTACTGACTGGGATAACAACTGAAATCTTACAAAGTCTAAACAGCTCATGGAAAACCTCTTTATAAGGTTCCAGGAACACAACAAAGTCAAGTAAAGTAGAGGCTCTCTCTAACCCACCTTTTTCTCTCCTCAGAAGCAGCCGTCTGGTTTGGTGAACCTCATGTTTAAGATCTTCTACATCTGACTCAAATGTCTGTCCAAAAGCATACAGTGTTTCCTCTTTCAAGAATAATGGCTTTTTGGGACTAGAGACTGAACCCCTAGCATTAGCTCACAATTCTTCTGTGAAAAACGCCTCTCAAGCTCAGCTGTGAGACAGTCAAGTATCTGATAAAAGACACCTCTGTTAAAATCCTCCTTACTTTGGTCACTGTGCCTCTGCCCTACAGTAGTCATCACCAGTGAGTCCAAAAACCTGGAACTGGCCTTAGGCTGTCTCTTGCTGAGTGGCAGGGTGCTTATTTTGCAGCGTTCTACTAGTTCTTGAGTGTCCCTCAGTAGTTCACCAAAGCAAGCTTCACTTCTGTAGCTTTTCAATGTGTCTGTCAGGGAGCCGACTAACTCTACGGCTTTTGATCAATCAAGATTGCTAGATTGAAGCACGTCAGACAGGATTTTAATATCCCCAAACACTTTACAAAAAGTAACTAAAAGTGCTATAGACTGAAAATCAATCTGAGCCAGAAGACCCTTTGCTTCCACTTTTCTATCCCCACTGTTATTTTCCAAGGAAATATCCTGCAGAAGCCTCAAAACCGCTGGAAGCCTGTCTCTCACATTGGGACATGCCAGGTATCTACATGCCCACCTAACATCTATTAGTCTCTGGAGCTCCCTAGGCTTCTCTAGTGGATACAGCTCTTTTTGGACAGCAAGCCACTTGGTGTGAACAGCAGAACCAGTTACAAATTTATAAATATTCTGAAGAAGAGAAAAAAAGTCTTCAAGATTCAAACAGTGTGCGTTACAGTGTAGATAAAATGCAAAGTTGGCATTGTTTTTAATGCGTGCAGCAACACCTGAATGCTTCCCACTCATCACAGAGGCACCGTCATAACCCTGTCCTACAAGCTTGTTTCTGTAGTCCAGACCATGCTTCTCCAGACACCCCACTATCATTTTGGTCACACCCTCAGCATCCAAGCTTTCTGCCCACTGAAAGTGAAGGAAGCCTTCATGTATGGCACCACTGCAATAGTAACAAACTACTAAAGATATTTGTTCTTTCTGTTGTAAATCTCTAGTCTCATCTGCCAACACACTGAACACCTCGCTTTGTTTAACTTCAGCTGTGATTTCTTTTTGAACCATTTCAGCCAATCCCTGCACAACCTCATTTTGGATTTGGTGGCTAGTATACTTTGCATTGCCATGTGCATCTAACCTTCTCTGCACAAAGGGGTTATGCTTTGCAATTTCATTCAAAATGGCTAAAAAATTGCCTTTATTGTCAGTCATCAGACTCCCTGTGACCCCTTTGTGCAATATTTTCAGTTGCTGTTAATAGTAACACCTCAGCAACTGTTTTAATGTATTTTTTATTTTCTTCAACTTTCTGTTTCCTAGCCTCATTTAAGGCCTCCTGCTTCAGATGTGAAGGATGATTCTGTAGAACTAGGCAGGGAGAAATGCCTGCATGCAAAACAGTAACTGGCATTTTGAGATACAGAGTACTCAAGCCGTGGATTGTCTTTGTACCAAGAGCTGTTCAAAGCCCTTGTTCTTGTTCCATGCTGAGTTCTTGGGAACTTTGACAGACATGGCTGAGCTGGACCTTCCGCTTTAGTTCTTGAGATGTCTGGGATAAATATTAGGTCATTATATTAAGTATTTTTGGGCATAAGTTAAGTTGTAATTAGTTAAGTTTCTGTAGCATAACATGGGTAGTGTGTGCCTACCAACTGGTCCTTTTGGTGTGCAATAGGTTGTGCTGGGTGGGGGGAGTTCGGTGCCATTTCCTTCTGCTTCACTGTCTTCCTCCCCAGAGTCTGACTCTGAATCCATATCACCCTCATCTCTCTCTGGAACGTAATTGTGAAATGCATAAACAGACACAATAAAAAAAGCAAAAAGCATCATGCTAACCTTTAGAATTGGGCTTATTGGATTTTACTACTTAATAACTCTCTGTCACAGCCTGTAACCTGCTGGTGATACACTTGGGCCTGGTGTCTCCAGGCTGGTCACTGCTGCAGGGTTCTGTCTGGTCCTGGTCTGGCCCTGGTTTTTGCCTCTTTAAGAACAACTGGGACATATTCCCTTTTCTCTTCATTTGGGCTCTACACAAAATAAGACAGCCTGGTATTTAGACTCCATGACTGTTTGGCAGAGACAACACTATTTTAACTATTATTTAAACTATAGTTTTCTGTAGCTAGCTAAAATAATACTAAATTAAAAATAAATTAAATAATATAACTAGTTAGGTTATAATTCAAAGCTTTCATATGACATAGCCTGCTTACATTTCAGTCATTATAAAACTTAACAATGGTTTTTCACATATTCTAACCACACACATTTCAAGCTAGAGCTGGGAGATATATCCTGGTTAAATGAATAAAACATTACAGGGCAGCATGTGCACTAAAACATGTGTTAAAAGAATCTGTCTAAAACACCATCTATCAGCACTAGCATTGCTAATATAATAAACCAGGCACTACGGAGCGGTGCACAACCATTTTCTTTTTCATTTTTAGAAATGTATGACAAGTGCCGCCTCTCATTAGGAAGGTAACAGAACGATAAAATGTTGTAAATACCTGCAAAACTCCTCAACGGTGTCCTCTAAAGCCGCAGGTGTGTTTTGGATCAAGCAGGAACCACATGTCAGCTTAACCAATGAACAGCGTCAGTGAGCAGCATGTAGGCTGCTACCATACACACATATATAAGCATAGACATATAAAGAGTAGACCCCGCATCGACCGCTATCGCCTATAGGCGCTGACGAGATTTAGGGGCGCCATCTTGGGGCGGTCAACAACTCCGCTCAGTCTAATGTGCTAACCAGGTGCAGGATCATTTTTAATCAACTATAACTCGTTTAATGTTGAACTAATTTTCACATTTGTTTTGCTTAAAACTTTAAAACTATAGCTATTATATCAAATGGTCCAGTGCGTTTAAATAATCTTAGTGAGGTTAAAAGTAATATAATATTCTGACATGATGTATGTATGTTTCAAAACACAGCCACTCACACATTTTTATAAGTTTTTTATTACCATATAAACAAACACATTTGTACATGTACACATATATATGTACATATATATATACGTTCCAAAAAGAACCCGTGATAGGCGAAATCCGTGACGTAGTAACCTTTATTTATTTATTTTACAATTATTATACAATGAAATATAGTACATTGAAACCAAAGAACAAAATCTTTTTACAGGCCCAAGCATTTGTTTAACAAATAAAAGTACTGTATAAACGTTTTTTATTTATTATTGAAAAATAACTACTGTGCTGTAAAATAATAATTTTAATCATCAATACGAACTGAAGGCTTCAGATTGCGGAGATCAGTACCGCCTCACCGCGACCCAAGTCATTGGATTAGAACGGGAGAAAAAGAAAACTTATTATTAAAAAAATACGAAGTACAGTAGGAAAAATAGTGACTCGCGTGTATTTCACTGCTTTTCTGACTGAGCCGCTGCATCCTGACTCCGCTCTGTAGCGTTTTTTTCTTCTAAAGCCCGCGGTGCAGGTGTGTTTTTATCGGGAGAAGAATATAGTTATCGGTGGTTGTTGTCGCTCTTCTCACTTCTGGGAAAAAAGATTCTTATAAACCGACATGCCAACACCGATTGAGCGAGGGCTCACTGTGTCACTGTGTGTATATATGTAACGGAGCAGAAGAGCTCAGGTTAAATTATGTGAAACCAGGCGCAACACCGCCACCTACTGACGTAGTGGGTACGTGGGGTGGGGAACGCCACAGCGGCGAGAGGATTTATATGGGTAAGATGTGCTCTCACACGGTCTGGGACGTTATTGATTTTGTGAGTGTTTAATGTGTTCATATTTTGTGTTCTGTGGTGTGGCATTGCTCTGTGTGTTGTGTTAGCGCTCACTATAAATTTTGAGCCTGTATTTAGTTAATTAGAAACTTTGTTGCTGAAGCTAACTTAGCTTCTATGCTATTTTCGCCTCACGTGTTAGATCATAATTGTCCCGCGAGACTGCTGTTTACCCACGCCGCTGCTGTGTCGTCTGCTGTGTTGCAGGTAATATACGATCACTGTAGTATATATTTTGTGTTGTTTCTGTTTTGTATGGCCACAATTGGTTATTTTTCTGTTGTTTTGTTTACTGAACGCCACAGCGGCGAGAGGATTTATATGGATCATAATTGTCCCGCGAGACTGCTGTTTACCCACGCCGCTGCTGTGTCGTCTGCTGTGTTGCAGGAAAAGAATAAAACAGTAACACCCACCTGTCATCGTCTGACATCTATATATATATATATGAAGCCTCAATAAAGTGGAGCTGTGGTCATCAGGAGAAGTAACCTGTCATATTGGTGCCGTGACTTGTTGATCTGGAGCTTCGTCTTCACTTCGGCCCGGGACCACTTCATTGGACGGCTTCTGGGTTTTGCTCTCAGGTGGACTGTATTTCTGACGGTGTACTGGTTCATTTTACTCTTCAACCAGTTTCCTGGGGTCATTATATGCTTTTTGTTTTCGCTGTGATTAATGTGTCACTGTCATTTGTGGTTTGACAATGAGCTACATACAAGGGAATGTTACTACACCTTTTATTCCGAGTGTTGGTAGAGGGAGAGGCAGAGGTGTGGTGTTGCAGTTTGATAGTCCTGTTGAGGAGGGTGGTGTTCATGTGGCGGGAGGTAGGCAGGTTCCAGCCGAGCTCTCTTCAGTCAGTAGAGACGGGGTTCCCTATCAGAGCCATCACATTGTGCATACCCCTAGCGCACAGGTTACTGCTACACCTACACAAAACCCTGTTCCACCTTCACCTGATGTAGTCAGCCAGATGAGTGACATAATTAAACTTGTCGGCCAGCAGGTGGCGGATAGCATAGTCGCACACCTCAGTCCAGCACATAGTACGCCAACACCCAGCACCCCAGTTGTGCACAGTGCTCCCACCACCTACGGTTCTGCACACAACCTTGACCTGTCACAAGTCCAACTGGTGCCTCACAGGAAGCTGAAGGAGCCCCCAACCTTCATAGGTGATGTCACAGACGCTGTGGATGTTCATGGATGGGAGGACCTGATGAAGGATTACATAAAGAGGGCGAACATTAGACCAGAGCAGCAGGCTGAGGAAATACTCATTCATCTCAGAGGTCGAGCTAAAGATGTTGTGAAGTTTAGTTTGAGAAACAGTGGTGTTGATATGACTCTAAACCCAGATGCCATTTATGCTCTCCTCCGTAAGCATTTTGCTGCTGTGCCCTACTCTCCTCTCCCCCTAGCAGACTTTTACACCACACTGCCAAGAGAGAATGAGGATGCGTACGACTACTGGCTGAGGCTCAACCAGGCTGCAGATGTTGCTGCTGACCGCCTCAAGGAACAGGGTAAGGAGCTGCACTGCCCCAGTCTTGAAGTGACGCGCATGTTTATCAAGAACTGCCCATCCAAGGAGCTCGCATGACCTTCAGGTCGAAAACAATTGACAAGTGGACTGCAGTGGAGGTTCAAGATGTGCTGGATGAGTTTCACGCGGGGAGGGGTTTGAGAGGTGCTACTGCTGCCACTGTGAGTAGAATGCCCAGTGAGAATGTGCATGTGAATAAAGTCGAGATGCTTCACACTGCAGCACCTCCGCCTGACTCTAGAGACTCTCCCACACCCAGGTCATCTGATTTGGCTGCTCTTGAACGTGTAGTTAACATGCTGGAGAAAGTTCTGCTGGAGAAGTCTGCTCCAAACTACACTAATGCTCCCAGACAGGCCAGACCCAGACCTCCTAGGATTGAGGGTCTGAATGCCCTGCCGTGTGCTGTCTGTGGCAACGCAACCCACTCAGCGCTCACTCATTGTCGAGACAAGAAACTGTGCTTCAAATGTTTCTCACCTGATCATTCCAGACGCCGCTGTCCCGTGCAGTCATCGTCCACTCCATCTGCGCAGCTGGAAAACTAATGGATCTGCACCCAGGGGAGGACGGTGTGGATCCTGTTGGTGTCCCTACCACAAGTGATACTGAGGACTTTGAGTCAGTCTTTGAGTCAGTTTGTTCAAGCATGCCTCCAAGTAAGACTGTTCTGTTTCAAAGCACACAGAGAATACAAAAGTCAGACAGCTTGTTTTACACCACTGTCACTGCAGCAGGTGTCTCATTGAAAGCAATGATCGACAGTGGCTCAACAGGATGCACGCTGAGTGAATCAGCTGCAGAGCGCCTCCTGCAGCATGTTCCAAGTCTGAGACGTTATTCTGCAGGTGATGTTGTTATCATTGGATGTGCAGGTCATCAGGTCTCACCTTCAGCTGCATATGATGTGGAAGCTGAGGTCTACAACTGCAAAATGATTATTCCAATGTTTGTGGTGCCTGGACAGACTGATGATCTGATATTAGGAAGCAACGCCATAAAGAAAATCCTTCAGATGATGAGAAAGACTGACAGCTATTGGCGACTCATGTCTGAGCCCAGTAGCGCCACTGATGATGACTGTCACCACTTTTTCTCCCTCCTTTCCAACACACAGAGATGGAGAGGTGCTTCTGTGCCTGACAAGGTTGGCACACTGAAGTTACAACACTGTGTGACTTTGCAACCACAAAGTGAACATTTGGTGTGGGGCAAGCTTCCTGCTTCTTCACCTATGTCAGTCAGCAGCACAGTTGTTGTTGAACCAACTCAAGCAAGATGCAGACCCAGAAATGTCTTGGTTGGTCGGATTGTTACGCCTATGTGGGGTGATGGATGTCTGCCCATAAGAGTTATTAACCCCACAAATGAGCCCATCACGCTGAAAAGGAACACTAAACTCGCTGATGTGTTTCCCTGTGTTGCAGTCGAGGATCTGTCTCCACCTGACCAAATCCAAGGTCACTCTCAGTCCATCACAGATCCTGCGACTCCGAGGTCCAAAGAGGATGTCAGACGTGTGTTGGACAAGCTGGGTCTGCCTGATCTGGACTTGGACTCGTGCGCCGTCTCGGACCTCTGGAGGGATAAGCTTCTACAGATCATCGAGAGACATGAATCTATCTTCTCACGACACAAGATGGATTGCGGAGAGGCGTCTGATTTTGTGCACAAGATACATCTGGTGGATGAGAGGCCGTTCCGGCTGCCTTACCGCAGGGTAGCACCGAGCCACTATGAGAAGTTGAGAACAGCGCTCAATGAGATGGAGGAAAGAGGGATCATTCGCAAATCAACCAGTGAGTACGCTTCACCCCTCGTCCTTGTGTGGAAGAAAAATGGCGACCTGCGCCTCTGCACAGACTTCAGATGGCTCAATGCTAGGACGGTGAAGGATGCTCATCCGCTGCCACATCAGGCCGATGCGCTTGCTGCGCTCGGGGGAAATGTCCTCTTTTCCACCATGGACCTCACCTCGGGTTTTTACAATGTGCCTCTGCATGAAGACCACAAGAAATACACAGCCTTCTCATCACCGTTTGGCCTGCATGAATACAACCGGATGCCTCAGGGTCTGTCGAACAGCCCAGCTACATTCATGCGCATGATGCTTTCTATTTTTGGAGATGAGAATTTCACCAGTCTTTTGTGCTATTTGGACGATCTCATGGTTTTTGGGCCCACTGAAGAGATAGCACTCCAGCGCTTGGAGATGGTGTTTTCTCGCTTGAAGAATCATAACCTCAAGCTGGCGCCGAAAAAGTGCCACTTCTTGCGGAGATCCGTGAAGTTTCTCGGGCACGTCGTTTCTGGATCGGGCGTGCAGACAGATCCTGGAAAAGTTGACGCTATTACCCAAGTGAAGGTGTCTGATCTCATGGACAGTGATGGTGTCACTCCTTCACAGAAGAAGATCCGTTCATTCTTGGGGATGGTGCTGTATTATCAGCATTTCATTGAGGATTGCTCCACTAAAGCCAGGCCCCTGTTTAAGCTACTCTCAGAACAGAAGACTGTGGGGAAATCCCGGCACAGGAGGATGTCTGACAGAAAGCGCTCTACTCAAGTGAAACTCTCAGCAGATGACTGGACGTCTGAGTGTCAGACTGCCTTTGACACTCTAAAAAATTATCTGTCTCACAGCGCGACCCTAGCTCATCCTGATTTCGAGAGGGCCTTCATTCTCGCTGTGGACGCTTCGTTTGACGGGATTGGAGCTGTCCTATCGCAGATTCAGCCTGGTGAGAAAGTGGCTAGACCAGTTGCTTTCGCTAGCAGAACACTGTCAAAATCCCAGTTGAACTATCCAGCTCACAGGCTTGAATTCCTCGCCTTAAAGTGGGCCATATGTGACAAGTTCTCACATTGGCTAAAAGGGAGACATTTCACTGCATGGTCTGATAACAACCCGTTGACCTATATCCTGACGAAGCCCAGGTTGGACGCCTGTGAACAAAGATGGGTAGCAAAGTTAGCGGCATATGACTTTGATCTGAAATATGTTCCAGGGTCCAAGAACACCGTCGCTGACGCCCTGAGCCGTGAACCCTTCGTCCAGTCCAGCATAGGTCATCGTCTGATTAAAGAGCCCTACCTGTCCTTGTTGGATGAAGTCAATGGAGTTGTCACTGGGACAGTGCAAGACGCCTTCCGACTAACCAACTGCCAGGCTGTTCAGAATGCTGCTGAATCCACAGGTGAGGGTCACAATCCAGCGCAGCCTGGAGGCGCCATCGGTGCTGAGGAGGTGTCAGCCATCCTGGATGCTCACTGCGCTGGTGGCATTTCCCATCTGTCCGGTGCAAATCCATCCTTGTTGCAGTTACCTGACGAAGACCCGTCCATTGTTATTCCACGCAGTCTGTTACACAACCTGCAGCAACAAGATGCTACTGTGAACAGAGCACTCTTCTATGTTCAGCGACATAGGAAACCAAATGCACATGAGAGGGCGGCTGAGTCGAGCTGTGTGCTCCGGCTTTTGAAACATTGGGAGAGATTAAAAGTGTGTAATGGGATTCTCTACAGAGTCAAGAGGGACCATCGCATGAACAAAAAGATCTTTCAGGTTGTCATACCTGAGTCCCTGAAACATCAAGTCCTCCACGGTGTTCATGATGCAGCCGGCCACCAGGGCCGTTCAAGAACTCTCTCCCTGGCCAGTGAGAGATTCTTCTGGACCGGCATGGGAAAAGATGTTGTGGCACATGTGAAGCACTGCCAGAGGTGCATTCTGGGAAAAACCCCTGAGCCAGCTGCCAGTGCCCCTCTTGAGAATATCCGCACCTCAGCTCCTATGGAGCTAGTCTGCATTGATTTTTGGACGGCAGAGTCAGGTGACAAGAAGACCACTGATGTTCTTGTGGTTACAGACCATTTCTCAAAACTAGCACTGGCTTTTCCCTGTAGAAACCAATCTGGAAAGCAAGTTGCCCGCTGCTTGTGGGACAAGTTCTTCTGCATTTACGGATTCCCCAAGCGAATCCACTCTGACCAGGGTGCTAATTTTGAGAGCAGGCTCATCAGAGACCTTCTCGAAATGGCAGGTGTACATAAATCTCACACGACTCCGTACCACCCCATGGGCAATGGTATCACAGAAAGATTTAACAGAACCCTTGGTGGCATGATAAGGACTCTTTCCCCGAAGTACAAGTGTAAATGGCCGCAAATGCTCCAGATGTTAACTTTCAGCTACAACTGCACAGTGCATGAGACCACGGGCTTCGCGCCATTTTACTTGATGTTTGGGCGCATCCCACGCTTGCCGGTTGATGTTATGTTCCATCATGTCCTGGAGAATGTCAGTGTTGTCAGCCACCATGAGTTTGTGGATCATCTGAGGAGGGATCTTTCTGAGGCTGCACAGATTGCTCGACAGCATGCCCATGATGAGCAGAATCGTCATGCTAAAATCTACAACCGCAAGGTCAAAGGGTCGCCGCTGGCTGTAGGTGACAGAGTGCTGCTGGCCAATCGAGGTGAAAAGGGCAAGAAAAAGGTCGCAGACCGGTGGGATTCAACCCCTTTTGATGTGGTGTCTGTCAAACCTGAAATACACGTGTACAGGATCCGAGATGCTGCTACAGGAAAGGAGAAGGTTGTGCACAGGAACATGTTGCTTCCTGTAGACTTCCTGTCATTCCCTGAGCCGCCTGGCTCACAGGCAGTCTCTGGTGAGCCACAGTCTGCAGTGTCATGTCAGAGCGACCGGTGTTGTGTTGTGGATGGCCGGGAGGCTGCTCAATCACGCACTATGGATTGGCTCATGCAGTCCCCAGACCAGGTTGAGGAGGAGAATGGGAGTGTTTCGAGTAGTGATGGCATCAGCAACGCCTCACTCGTGGTTGCTGTGGACACAAGCAAGTCAGGGGAGCTGCCAAACTGTACCACTGAAGACCTTGTGCCACACACATCTCCCAACACTGCTGCACAGAACTCAGTCTCAGACCCAGTGCATGACACGAGTCACTTCCCTACGGATGTGCCCATTGCTATGAGTGACTCTCTCAGTCCAGATGAGGTTGAGTTAGAAGAAGTAGTGTGCACACATCCAGTCATTACACAGACCCCTCCAGCTTTCTCACGGTGTGGAAGAGCCATTAAACGTCCAAATAGGTTGATTTGTGAGATGTTGGGCCAGATATTTGTGGGGAATACTGATACGCACCTGTCAATCTGTGTGTAATTTAACTGCTGAGGTTTCTGTGACTACCAGTCACTTGAATTTATTTTCTTTCATTTAATGTGATCTAAAGATGTGTGTAATACACTAAAAAGAGCAAAGACATGTACAATGTAATGAGATGTAAAAGGCATCTCTGGTTGTCTGTGATATGTACAGGTTTTGGTACCTCCCTGTGCCTACGCACTTCTAATGGTAGAATTTCTGATATTGACTTTTTCGTACATCACTGCTCGGGATACACAGTATTTTTTATTTTTTTTATTTTCTTTCTCTCTCTCTCTCTCTCTCTTTCTTATTGAGCATATGTTTTTGTTTTGCTCTTGGTGTTTCCGATCTGTGTTGCCCCTATTTGGCATAATTTAAGGGGGGTGTATGTAACGGAGCAGAAGAGCTCAGGTTAAATTATGTGAAACCAGGCGCAACACCGCCACCTACTGACGTAGTGGGTACGTGGGGTGGGGAACGCCACAGCGGCGAGAGGATTTATATGGGTAAGATGTGCTCTCACACGGTCTGGGACGTTATTGATTTTGTGAGTGTTTAATGTGTTCATATTTTGTGTTCTGTGGTGTGGCATTGCTCTGTGTGTTGTGTTAGCGCTCACTATAAATTTTGAGCCTGTATTTAGTTAATTAGAAACTTTGTTGCTGAAGCTAACTTAGCTTCTATGCTATTTTCGCCTCACGTGTTAGATCATAATTGTCCCGCGAGACTGCTGTTTACCCACGCCGCTGCTGTGTCGTCTGCTGTGTTGCAGGTAATATACGATCACTGTAGTATATATTTTGTGTTGTTTCTGTTTTGTATGGCCACAATTGGTTATTTTTCTGTTGTTTTGTTTACTGAACGCCACAGCGGCGAGAGGATTTATATGGATCATAATTGTCCCGCGAGACTGCTGTTTACCCACGCCGCTGCTGTGTCGTCTGCTGTGTTGCAGGAAAAGAATAAAACAGTAACACCCACCTGTCATCGTCTGACATCTATATATATATATATGAAGCCTCAATAAAGTGGAGCTGTGGTCATCAGGAGAAGTAACCTGTCACATATATATATATATATATATATATATATATATATATATATATATATATATATATATATATATATATATATATATATATATAAACAATGCTTTTGGGTACAAAACGTGAAAATATCATTGTCCAATTTTACCCATTCTCATAGAATGACTAAAAAACTATTGTAAGTATTTATTATTTTAGATTTTTAAGTACAATATTTAAATTAAAGCAAAGGGACACCCTTGACATAATTATCTTTCGTTTTACAAACGAATTGGTGAGAAATCCTGAGAATCCGCCTCTGGCATCCTGGTGCTGTTTGCAGGATGACCTCACCAAGATGGCGGCCGTGTTTATGCGCCTCATACCCAACAGCGCAGCCACGTTGATCACTTCCGGGTTCTTTGTCCTTGTGTTGCTGTGAGGCCAGAAGCGGGAGTGTTGGTGAGGCTGAAAGAGAGCAGCAGCTGCTGCAGGTGATGAAGTCTGGAAAGAAGTCCAGCAGCTGGAGGCACAGCGGAGAAACTGGAGGGAAGCAGGAGCTCAAAGAGCGGCAGGACGCAGCAGAGGAGACACCAATGATGGGGGATGTTTTCCAGCCCAGAGTTCTGCTGCACCCATCAGGTTTGGAGATTTCCTTCTTCATGCTAACTGTGTGGATGGAGCTAAAGTTTAGGAGCCGTTTTCAGCAGCTGATGGATTCCTCCTCTTCATCACAACTCGTTGCAGGCTTTCCCCCAGAAAACTGGCTAAGCCTGCAGCTCTGCTTAGGAGGTGCTAATGCTAGCTTAGCATGTAGCATAAAAGGTGCTAATGCTAGCTTAGCATGTAGCTTAGGAGGTGCTAATGCTAGCTTAGCATGTGGCAACGTTCAGCATCAAGTTTTACTTTGTGCTTGGAAAAATTCCTCCGAAAAACGCTTTTTGGTTTATCTTGTTTAGAAAGAGGGTCGCATGTTTTCTTCTGGCTGTATGGAGGACCAATCCTGCCAACATTTAGAATACATACCAAAAAAAAATCAATGACTCACTTAAATAAATACCGGGCCAAAAAGCTAAAAATATAAAACTGTGTGCCATTAAATGCAACAAAACAATAATAGCTGTTATTAAACAGTTTTAACAGGTTAATCACATTAAATTTCCACAACAGAATGACACAAAAGTTACCGGTGATCATTTTTAGGTCTAACTACGCCCCAATCATGCCCCGCCCCCAAAAAATTCGCATAATCTCATGCTTAACTTTGATAAAAATTGAGAGGTCTGAAAACTGTTTGTCAATAAATGCAACAAAACAATAACGACAATTATTGAATAAATGTTTAATTAATCAGCTACAAATATATATTCATATAACAAATATGTATTTATATATCAAATGTATGTTTATATATCAATGTTTAATCATATTTTATCTCTTGTATTTATTTAATTGTCATATTCTATCCAATTTAGCAGTTATTAAATGTTTTATCTGAATAATTACATTAAATTCCCACAACAGAATGACCCTAAAGTTACCGGTGATCATTTCTAGGGTGAAACTGTCAGTTCCTGAGGTTCAGTTTTCTCTACACTGCTGATCAAATGTTTTTCTCTAAACTGAATCTTTCCCATGGTTGTAACATTGTAAAGATCTAGTTGTTGATAAAGCATGTAATGTGTTTCAGTGTTGGCTGCAGATGTTAAAGAAGAGGCTCCTGAAGAACAGAGTCCTGAGGGGGAGCAGCAGGAGTCAGAGCCCCTCCACATAAAGGAGGAACAGGAGGAACCCGGGGCCCGTCAGGAAGGAGAGCAGCTCCTTGTGAAGGAGGAGACTGATAGCAGCTTTCCATTAACTGCTGCTCCTATCAACAGTAACCATTGCTTTACTTTGTTTCTGGGTCCTGTGTTGTAGCTAAATTTTCAAATCCCAACCTAAACAATTCTCAGTTCTGATCAAGTTGATCTGCTAATAGTTTCACCGGGAACCACTAAACACACTCCATCTCCAAGTAACGCATGAAAGTTTCAGATTCCCATTTATTCATATATCTCCAATTCATGAAACATCTCATCATCAAGGCTCTTTCCAAAGTCAGACTCCATCAGATCCTCCAGGTTGGTGAGAAAGTTTCCTCTCTAAGGAAACCCAGCAGGTTGCATCAAGTCTCTTCAAGCAGCATTCACTCCTCCTGAAAGAGCGTAGAGCCACAGTGGACAGTCGTCTGCATTGTTGATGGCTTTGCAGCAGTCCCTCATACTGAGCATGCATGAAGCAACAGTGGAGAGGAAAACTCCCCTTTAACAGGGAGGAGAACCTCCAGCAGAACCAGAACCAGGCTCAGTGTGAACGCTCATCTGCCTCCACCCACTGGGGCTTAGAGAAGACAGAGCAGAGACACAGAAAGCTCAGAAGCTCACATTGACCCAGGAGTACTTTCTATGTTAGAGAAGACAGAGCATAGACACAGAAAGCACAGAAGCTCACATTGACCCAGGAGTACTTTCTATGTTAGAGAAGACAGAGCAGAGACACAGAAAGCACAGAAGCTCACATTGATCCAGGAGTACTTTCTATGGTAGATGGTAATAGAGGATGATCTGCCTCCCCTGATGATGACACAGCTAACAGAACGCCAGACCAGGGGTACCTTCTATGAAGAAAAAAAGGACAGAGAGCAAAAAGTTAAAAGCTGAAATAACAATAAACAATGCAAATTGGAGAGCAGTAGGAGAACTCAGCAGAGAGAAAGAAATGGACCCTGATGTCCTCCAGCAGCCTAAGCCTATAGCAGCATAACTACAGAAAACACCCCGTCTACTTTTAAGACTAGGCTTAAAACTTTCCTTTTTGACAAAGCTTCTAGTTCAGGGGTTAAAGTTCTCTGTCGCTGCGACGGATTTCCGTCATTTGGAAAACAAGCACAAAAAGTTCTGTATAGATTTCTTTAATTTAAGATTTTAAGCAGAAGCTGCGCTCAACCAATGTTACCTGGCAGAGCCGGAGCATTAGCCAATCAGAAGGAGAGTAGGGCGGGTCCTTGCAAAGCGGACATCTGTCAGTCTGAGGTTTATCGGTGTTCAATCATTTTAACTTTGGGAAGAGCATTTTAAACTTTCAGTAACTTGGCCTATAAACAGGGTCCGAAATTAACAGTCGCCAAATGCGAGTAAATTTCCCGTTTGGCGAGTGAATTTCAGAGGGCTACCTGCTAATGGCCAGTAAATGTTTGTACCAAATAAAATAAAAATAATATAAAAATAACGAAACCCATATGATCTGTTCACAGCTCTGTCCATCCAGATGTCAGTCTAGACCCGCCTTCTGCGGTGCTGGTTCAGCTTCTTTCACATTCAGAACCAGTCATGGCTGCACGCTGGATCAGAAAACAGATCTGCTAACCAGATACAGTCTAAAACGCCAATTAGTCTGTTTATAAGTTTCGTTCTTATTTATTCTGATTTTTTTAACTACCTGCGCTGCGGTTCTGTGCTTCACCGCTCTTACTGCGCCTCCCCTGCCCCCCCTTTCAGAGCAAGGTGCTTTTATCAGCGGCCAGCCTTCAAAACGTGAATCGCTACGTTTAATGTCCTTCCACTCGTACCAAAATGTCGCAATTAAAGTCAGTAGGAGAGTCAGTAGCTGTGTTTCATGCTCTTTTGTTTTTGACGACACAGAACCAGCGGTGCTTCGGTGGGCGTGGTGCCTTGCGCTTGAATTCAGGTGTGCAAAATTACATTACATGTAACCTGTAACATCGGGGGCGCAGCGCACGAGGGTAAAATCCAGCAGCTAGATCAGCGTAAAGACGCAGCGTGAACCCTGAGTGCTTTAAGTGTTGCAGCTGAGGGGAAAATTTGGAACAGTACACAGGGGCGGTTCTGGACAGGGGCCAACAGCTCTGCTCTGTCTTCTCTAACATAGAAAGTACTCCTAGGTTCTGTTAGCTGTGAGACCATCCAGGGGAGGCAGATCATCCTCTATTACCATCTAACATAGAAAGTACTCCTGGGTCAATGTGAGCTTCTAAGCTTTCTGTGTCTCTGCTCTGTCTTCTCTAACATAGAAAGTACTCCTGGGTCAATGTGAGCTTCTGTGCTTTCTGTGTCTCTGCTCTGTCTTCTCTAACATAGAAAGTACTCCTGGGTCAATGTGAGCTTCTGTGCTTTCTGTGTCTCTGCTCTGTCTTCTCTAACATAGAAAGTACTCCTGGGTCAATGTGAGCTTCTGAGCTTTCTGTGTCTCTGCTCTGTCTTCTCTAACATAGAAAGTACTCCTGGGTCAATGTGAGCTTCTGAGCTTTCTGTGTCTCTGCTCTGTCTTCTCTAACATAGAAAGTACTCCTGGGTCAATGTGAGCTTCTGAGCTTTCTGTGTCTCTGCTCTGTCTTCTCTAAGCCCCAGTGGGTGGAGGCAGATGAGCGTTCACACTGAGCCTGGTTCTGGTTCTGCTGGAGGTTCTCCTCCCTGTTAAAGGGGAGTTTTCCTCTCCACTGTCGCTTCATGCATGCTCAGTATGAGGGATTGCTGCAAAGCCATCAACAATGCAGACGACTGTCCACTGTGGCTCTACGCTCTTTCAGGAGGAGTGAATGCTGCTTGGAGAGACTTGATGCAACCTGCTGGGTTTCCTTAGAGAGGAAACTTTCTCACCAACCTGGAGGATCTGATGGAAGCTGACTTTGGAAAGAGACTTGAGATGACATGTTGTGAATTGACACTATATAACATTTTTATTGAATCTAATTATATTAGTAATAATTATAATCTGTTGAATTTAGTGATTAGGTATGAAAAGGTGAACTTTTAAGGCTTAAAACTAGTTATCTTTAATACATCTATAAATAAAAGAAATGTGAAAGCATTAAGTAGTAAAGATGTTTTGTCATTCTGTTAAATGTTTTTAACAGAATAATTGTATTGCCTCAATAGAATGACAATAAAGACACCAGTGATTATTTTTAGGTCTGTCAGTTCCTACGGTTCAGTTTTCTCTACGCTGCTGATAAAATTTGTTTCTCTAAATTGAATCTTTCTCATCGTTGTAACATTGTAAAGATCTAGTTATTCATAATGCATGTAATGTGTTTCAGTGTTGGCTGCAGATGTTAAAGAAGAGGCTCCTGAAGAACAGAAGCCTTTTATGGACCAGCAGGAGCTGGAGATTCGTCATATAAAGGAGAAAAGTGAAAGAATGTGGGTCAGCCAGGAAGGAGAGCAACTGAATTTCAAGGAGGAGACCAAAGATACCTCGTTTCCATTAACTGTAGTTCATATAAAGAGTGAAGAGGAGGAAGTGAAACCTATATTTTCTTACTTGCATCAACAGCAAACAGAAGTCAGAAATTTTCCATCCAGCACTTCAGCTGACTATATAAAAGTGAAAATTAAAGAGAGTGACTCAAATGTGGATTCAATAAGAAAAGTTGTTGGTACTAAAAAGTTTAATTGGAAAAAAAATCTAAAGTCAAACATAACAATCCACACCAAGGATAAATCTATTGATCGTAATACTTATGGAAAAAGGTTTTCCCTCGGGTCAAAACCTTTTGGTTGTAAGGCCTGTAGTAAAAGGTTTTCTAATAAGTCAGCCTTATGTAGTCAT
Organism: Fundulus heteroclitus; assembly: GCF_011125445.2. Taxonomy (NCBI): domain Eukaryota; kingdom Metazoa; phylum Chordata; class Actinopteri; order Cyprinodontiformes; family Fundulidae; genus Fundulus; species Fundulus heteroclitus. Next base: position 437,095 of record NW_023396527.1, read on the forward strand.
ATGAGAATTCACAAAGTAGTGAAACTCTTTGCTTGTGATGTGTGTGGTAAACAATTTTTCCTCAACACAAGTTTAAAAAGACACGTGAAAATCCACACAGAAGATAAACCCTTTGGTTGTGAAGCATGTGGAAAAAGATTTTCCCTGGGCTCATATTTAAAAGCACACATGAGAGTTCACACAGGAGAAAAGCTCTTTGAATGTGATGTGTGTGGAAAAACGTTTTCCCTCAGCTCACGTTTAAAAAGGCACATGATTATCCATTCAGAAGATAAACCCTTTGGTTGTGAATCTTGTGGAAAAAGATTTTCTCTTGACTCACGTTTAAAAAGACACATGAAAATCCACACAATTGAGAAGCCCTTTAGTTGTGATGAATGTGGGAGAAGATTTTCCCTCGAGTCACGTTTAAAAGAACACAGGAGAATTCACACGGGGGATAAACGTTTTGTTTGTGATGTGTGTGGGAAAAGATTTTTCAGGAATTCAGAATTAAAACCACACATGAGAATTCACACGGGAGAGAAACCCTTTTGTTGCGATATATGTGGAAAAAGATTTTCCTTTGGTTCAGGTTTAAAAACGCACATGCAAATGCACATGGGAGAGAAACCATTTGGTTGTGATGAGTGTGGAAAAAGATTTTCCTTCAGTTCAGGTTTAAAAACACACCTGCGAATCCACACTGAAGAGAAACCTTTTGGTTGTGATGAGTGTGGGAAACAGTTTTCCAGGAAGTCAGATTTAAAACAACATATGAGACTTCACACAGGAGAGAAACCCTTTTGTTGTGATGCATGTAGTAAAAGATTTTCCAACAAGGCAGCTTTGACTAGTCATATGAGGACTCACACAGGAGAGAAACACTTTGGTTGTGATGAGTGTGGAAAAAGATTTTCCTCTGGCTCAAGCTTAAGAAGACACACCACAATCCACACAGGACATAAACCCTTTGGTTGTGAAGTGTGTGGAAAAAGATTTTTGCTGGTCTCATATTTAAAAGTGCACACAAGTATTCACACAGGAGAGAAGTTCTTTGGTTGCGATGTATGTGGAAAAAGATTTTCCCTCCGCTCACGTTTAAAAAGCCACATGAGTATCCACACAGAAGATAAACCCTTTGGTTGTGAAGTGTGTAGAAAATCTTTTTCCCTCCACTCATATTTAAAAGCACACATGAAAATCCACACAAAAGATAAAACATAGGAAATTTGTATGCAGAGATCTTGAGGCTTCATTTAAAGAAATGTGCAATTAGATTTCTCCTCAGAATAACAGTGTCCAAATCAGCAATAACAGCAGTGTGATTGTAAAATATGATGGGCCACAAATGTCTCAAAAGGGAGCGATAGCCCTCACAACTCTTGGATAGAAGCTGTTTCTAAGTTAATTAATTCAGGAATTGATACGTTACCTGATAACCCGAGTTTACCTGATGGAAGAGGGGAATACAGTGCATTGCCCAGGTGCGTAGGATCAGTGGAGATGTGGCTGGCCCTTCTCTGAACTCATGCTGCATAAACTGAGTCTACTGTAGATGGCATCCCACAATCCCCTGCGCTGTTCTCGCCACACGTGCTAGGTCCTTCCTCTCCTTCAGCTCCCATACCATATAGTTATGCTGATAGATAAAATACTTTATATGAAAGCAATGTAAAAAAAAAAATTAGCAACTTAGTGGAAAGTCTGGTCCGTTTCAATTTTTTGAGGAAGAAGAGCCGTTGTTGGGTCTTCTTCTCCAGGTGGGAGGTATTCACTGTGTAGGAGAGGTCAAGGGAGATGTGAATGCCAAGGAATCTAATGCTGTCCACACACTCCACCACCTCTCCATGTATTCAGAGTGGCACGTGTTTGATCTTCATGCTCCTGTAATTTATTAACACCTCCTTCGCCTTATTCGTGTTCAAGATCAGATTGATCCTGGAGCACCACTATGTCAGATTGTGAACCTTATCTGTGTAGTGGGTCTCATTGTTGGAGATGAGACCCACTACAGTGATGTCTGCAAACTTCACCACTGTGTTTGTGGGATGGACAGCAGAACAGTCCTGAGAGAAAAGGGTGAAGAGCGCTGGGCTGAGGACACAGCCCTGTGGTGTTCCTGAGGATCAGTGGAAAAGATGTTCCCTATCCTCACCACCTGGGTCTGTTGGTGAGGAAGTCACTGATCCAGGAGCAGAGAGGTGTGGAGAATCAATGTTGTGGAGCTTCAGAACCAGCATGTCTGGGAGCACGGTGCTGAATGCTGAGCTGAAGTCCACAAAGAGCATTCTAACATAGGTGTTGGGCTGCTGCAGGTGTCAGAGCTGAGTGCAGTGCTAACAAGAAGTCTGCTGAAGTGGTCCTCGATGCGCTGCTTGTACCTTTGTTTGGCCTTCTGGGTGCCTTTTTAAGTTCACTTTTAGCCCTCCTGTAGGCCAGTTTGTCTTCAGATCTGAACGCTGCATTCCAGGTCTTCACCAGGGGCCGCACCGAGCTGTCCACCCATGGTTTCTGGTTAGGAAACACTCTGATTGTCTTTGCGGGTAGGACAGCATCAGTGCAGAAGTATATAGAAGAAAGCAAAGATAATGTAGGTACATCTGGTCTGGCGTTCTGCTAGCTGTGACATCATCCAGGGATGTTACTGAGAGAGTCTTTGTTTAATGAGTCCTTTAAAAAGCAGCTGAAGACACTTTTATTTAGACAAGCATTTAGTTAAATTTATGTATTTTTGATGCTTTCCTTGTAAGCTGTTCTTGTGATGTTACTGTTTGGTAATTTTACACTGTAATAAATTCACTGTCTGATATTTATTTTTGAAAATATAAATAAAGTTTACTTACTTTGTGTTTGCCAGTTCTTTCACTTGAACTAGATATCAATCTATGACTTTTAATCTCTAACAGGAGCTAAAACAGGGTTTGACGTTGCCTTAATTGAGCTAACAATGTTAGCGAACACATATTGTGTGAAAAAAAAATGCGCTAGGAGAACAAATCACAGAGGGATTGGTCTCATGGTCTAGTGGTGATGTGATAAATTATTAGGTTAATATAATAATCTTTATTGTCATTGCAACATACATCCCAATGAAACTTGTTCCCTGCATTTAACCCATCCCCATGGGGAGCAGTGGGCTGCCCCTGTGCAGCACCTGGGGAGTAATCGGGGGTTAAGGGATGCAAGTACAACGCTCTAACCACTAGACCATCACTCCACCAAGTTTCCTTGGTAGGTCAGCAGGTAGAGAATCTAGCTGGCAGTTCCAATGATCCAGAGTTTAAATTCTGATGTAGTACACCCAGTCTTTATGTTTCTGATCTCGTGGAGTACTGGTGTTACTGATGGTACAGAGACTGATATCAAATCTTCTGAAGGGCCTGAATTCAAATCTTCTTAGTCTTGCAGGGTTTTAACATCAGAAAGGAAAAAGTGTGCTAGGAGAACTAGTGAGCCCTTGGAAGGTCTCATGGTGTAGTGGTATTGTTGATGTTACAGAGACTGATATTCAAAGTTCTGAAGAACCTGAGTTTAAGTCCTGCTAAAAGTTTTGTTATCAAAAAAATGGAAAGAAATGAAAAATATAAATACGCTGGGAGAACAGGTAGGAGAGGGAATTACCTCATGGTGTAGTGGTGATGTTGGTGGTACTGAGATGGTTATTCAAAGTTCTGAAGGTCCTGAGTTCAAATCCTCTTTAATCTTGCAAGGTTTTAACTTCAGAGAGGAAAAATAATAAATGTGCTAGGAGAAGTATTCAGTGCTTGAATGTTCTCATGGTGTAGTGGCATTGTTGGTGGTACTGGGACTGAAGGTCCTGAATTCAAACCCTGCTAGTTCTTTTCATTATCAGAGTGATAGAAAAAATAAATGCGCTAGGAGAACAGCTTAGAGGCAGAATGGTCTCATGGCATAGTGGTGTTGCTGGTTGTAATGAGATGATTCAAGGTTCTGTGTTCAAATCCTGCTAATTTTTACCAAGTTTTGTTATCAGAATGATGGAAAGAAATGAAAAAAATAAGTGTGCTAGGAGAACAGGTTAGAGAGTGAATAGTCTCATGGTGTGGTGGTGATGCTGCTGGTACTAAAACTGAAGGTTGTGAGTTCAAATCCTGCTGATCCTTTTGTTATCAGAATGATGGGGGAAAAATAAATAAAAATAAATGCGCTAGGAGAAAAGGTCAGGACGGGATTAGTCTCATGGTGTAGTGGTGATGTTGGTGGTAATGTGAAGGCTAGTCAAGGTTCTGAAGGTCCTGAGTTCAAATCTGGTTAATCCTTACAGAGTGTTATCAGAATGATGGTGGATGTGCAAGGGGAACAGGTTAGAGAGTAAGTGGTGGTAGTTAGACAGTGTATAGTGTAGTGGTGTTGTATAGAGACAGATATTGGAAGGTCTTGTGTTGTAGTGGGTTAGTTCCATCAGTGCAGGGTGTTATCAGAGTGCTGGTGAGTAAAGTAAATGTGTAAATAAGTGGTGGTAGTTAGACTGTGTGAGGTGTTGTAGAGAGACAGATGTTGGAAGGTGGTGTAGGGTTAGTTCCATCAGTGGTGCTGCATCTGGTATGAATCCTGCCTGAGCCTGGATCAAATCTCCCTCTGTGGTGAGTTGGGGAGTGGCCTGTGTCTGAACTACATGTCCAGGGCTTGGAAGGGTACAGTCCCTTCCCCAATGCACCATAGAGGGAGGCCTGACCAGAGTACAGGCAGGATCTGAACCAGATGCAGCACCATTGAGGGAACAAACCATGAGACTATGCAAAACATTAAGCTATTCATTTGTATCTCAACTAACCTTGGACCCCACATAACAAAGTTTTATTTCTCTCTCCACCCCAACTAAAATGAGCACTAAGGATTAGGAACATCAGCCTTTCTACCATGACCAATGCCACTATGAACTTCTGCATAACCCTCTCAGCAGCACTACACCATTCACTCTCTGGCCTGTTCTCCTAGCACCTAGATGTGAGCCTGGATCAAACCTCCCTCTGTAGTGGGTTGTTCTAGTCACATAGTTCAGACACAGCTCCACTCTCCTCCCCAACCCACCACAGAGGGAGGTTTCTTCCAGGCTCAGGTAGGATTTGAACCAGATACAGGACCCCTCAGAACACCACTAACCTGCTCTCCTAGCACCCTCACAACTATGAACCTTCTCAGTACTACCAACACTACTACTACTAGTACCTCCTCTCTAACCTGTTCCCCTTGCACATTCACCATCATTCTAATAACACTCTGTAAGGATTAGCTGGATTTGAACTCAGAACCTTCAGTTTTAGTACCAGCAGCATCACCACCACACCATGAGGCTATTCACTCTGTGACCCATGATGGTTTCAAAGTGTAAAGTTCTCAGACAAGCAAATGAAGAAGAAAAGCCAACATTTCTTGATCTCCATTCAGAGTAAAAGCATCAGAGACAGACAGGTTTCTCCTGAGAGCCTGGTCTAAAGAGCAGCTGCTCCACTGTGAAGGTTCTGATGACAAAGCTGTGATTCTGGTGTCCCCTGATGTCAGCTTCAGTTTCTTCATGGATCAGATGGACAGACAGACTGTAGAGACGTGTTCTGGCCTCAGTTACCCACAAATCCAGCCCTGCTGCTAGAGCCTGCTTTGCCCCGCCCTATAACAGGAAGTGGAAGCCTTTACTTCCTGTTTGACAGTCTGACCTTTGACCTGACCCGGTCTGGATGGAGGAAGCACATGGAGCAACCCTTTGGGTAAGTGCACTTTGAGCTCCAGCGGTGACTTTAAACCTGTAACTGTGTTAATGTGACTGAATGTGGAGTTCAGATGGTGAGAGAAGAGGAGAAGGTTTAGATGTGAGGAGACCTGAAGCTGCTGCTTTGCTTCTCCAGCTTCTGGATCGGCTCAGTCAGACTGGTTCAGAGGTTGGATTCAGATCTCAGTTTGTTGCATTGAAACACTAATAGAGGTCATTCAGATCCAAGGTTCTTCTAGCTCAGCTTTGCTGGTTGGTCTGTTTGCTGAGGAGCTTTCACAACATGTTGGTGCTAGCATGTGGAGCAGAACATGCTAACTCCTTTGACCTGCTTGGAGATGTTTGACTGTCTTCAGAGACTCTGGTTCAGTGGTGATGTTGAGTTTCTGAAGGTTTGTTGAACTCCTTTGAGCAAGTCAGCTGAATTTAGCATGTTGGACTCAGATGTTGATGCTGAGATGTTTTGGAAGTTGTTGCTGAAGCTCAGATCAGATGCTGCTGTTGAACCAATGTGGATGGTCTGTTTTAGAGTTTCCATGTAAGAAAATAAGATTTGAATCAAGCTTTGAAAGTATTTTAATTGAGAAGATGCAGAAGCTGAAGAAGTAAAGCAGAAGGTCTTCCTCAGATCCAAAGGTTCTCCTCTTGTTCTCCTGATGTAACTCCACATTCCCAGTCAGGTTGATCCAGTTTCAGGTTTAAAGTTAGTGGTGTCAATAAAAAGTCAGCTCTGCAAAGAGCATAACCCCCTTCATGAACCTCCTGAGAAGCCGGGGAGGGGACACGGCCCCCTCACCCACTCCCTACACTGAGACATACTTACCTCTCCAGGTCACAGCTCAGGCAGGAGTTGAACCCAGGACCTCCACCTCTGGTATCTTCTGGTCACAGACAGTTCCACTGCACCATCAGGTCCACTCCCCTCTCAGTGTTCTTCTCTTGGTGCTTTTAAAGTTTTCATTCAGAATCCTGGACTCCTCAAAATACAGACTCTAAGGTTCTTCATAACAATAAGGAGCCTGATAGTAATTTGAACTCAGACCTTCTAGATTACCAGCCTACAGTCTATCACACTGAGCTACTGACTGACACTGGTTTAACTCTTTCCTATCTTGTTCAAATTTCTCTCAAATTGTTCAGTTTTGGGTTGATTTAAAACAAGGAGCTCATCTGTCTTGATCTCATGACCTCCATGGTGCTGATATCTGAGCAAACACCCTGAGCTATCCAACCAGACGTCTTTCTGCTGCATCCTAAAGCCTCTCACTCATGATCTCTGATCTGTCGGCTCAATCTGATAAATGGAGCTGACATCTGGACGTTTAGCAGCTGATGGGAATTTGCTTTAAACTTTACCAACTAAAGTCAACTTGGTTTTAATTAAAGCAATAGAGAAATGGCTGAAATTGTTTAACTAACTGAACATAATTGACACTAAAGACTCATTATTATTAGTTCTTTGGTCAGTTGAGGAACTGAATGAAGACTCTAGATGTTCTCAGTCCTTGATTCCATCATCCTGAATTTATCATTTATCATTGTTTTTTGTAATAAATATTCTAATTCTTAATAACAAGAACAGAGACAAAAAGCTAAGTTAACCAACAGATAAAGAATAAACCAAGTTGAATAATAGCTTTATTTTGTTGTTTTACAGATCTGACAGTCTGATAAAAGCAGTGAATGCAGTTATTTCCTGTTTAACTTTGAAGCAGAGCTGGTGGAAGTATCAGTGCTCCCTCTAGTGGACGGGGTAGTTGTTGCAGACAGTAACTGAGGTGGGACCCTGCACAGACTTTAAGCACCTTCTTTATTTTCCTCCACAGGCTGCAGAGTCTCTTTAGATTAACATGTATTATTCATTCATGTTTCTCCTGATAAAATGTGTAAAATAATGTGCACTAAATGTGAGACCTCCTGCAACTTTACACTTGTTTAGCTCAGATGACTTAAAGTCTAGCGCTGTGAAGTGACTTAGTGAAAACAAAGACTGGTCATAGAGGGAAAGTGTTTCAGCTGTGTGATCAAACAGCTCAGTCTGTAGAAAGTATTCTGTGTGGTCTGTAGGCTCATTTCTCTGAAGGCTCCTGAAGACTAACAAGCTAACAAGGAAAAGCAACGAGAAAAAGCTTGAAACAAGTGTTGACCTGTTGGATGGTCACTACAACATGAAACCAAAGTTAAGCTGAAATGGTTCTGCTAAGTTCTGGTTGCTGATAAACTGTTGGACATGATGGTTTCAAAGTGTAAAGTTCTCAGACAAGCAAATGAAGAAGAAAAGCCAACATTTGTTGATCTCCATTCAGAGTAAAAGCATCAGAGACAGACAGGTTTCTCCTGAGAGCCTGGTCTAAAGAGCAGCTGCTCCACTGTGAAGGTTCTGATGACAAAGCTGTGATTCTGGTGTCCCCTGATGTCAGCTTCAGTTTCTTCATGGATCAGATGGACAGACAGACTGTAGAGACGTGTTCTGGCCTCAGTTACCCACAAATCCAGCCCTGCTGCTAGAGCCTGCTTTGCCCCGCCCTATAACAGGAAGTGGAAGCCTTTACTTCCTGTTTGACAGTCTGACCTTTGACCTGACCGGTCTGGATGGAGGAAGCACATGGAGCAAGCCTTTGATTTGATCCAGTAGTCAGAATGAAAACTTGCTCTTCAGGGCTTTAAGTGGAGCAGCAGGTGAATGTCCACACACTAAGTCAGCAGGACTAAAACCTGGGGACTCTTTAGTTGCTTCACTGGGAAACGAGGACACCAGCAGAGAATCAGTGAGATGTCTGCATGTTTTGGTGACTGGGACCCAGTAACCACACAGGCTGGCTACAGTGTGGGGGGGGGGGGGGGGCTGGTTCCTCTCAGGACCCCCAGACTCAGATAGTTTTTACCTTGGCTTGTTTCTGAAGAGCCCTGCAGACGTTCTCCTGTGTTCCTCTTTGTCTGGGTTCCCAAAGCCAGCAGAACCAGCTGTGCAGCGTTCCAGTCCTCGGGTCAGAAGCAGCCTCTCCATGGGTTGGTGGTGATAAAGCCCAGCGCTGCAGCAGGAGGCCACGGACGATGAGAGCGGCTCTGAGCTGCAGCTCCTTCAGTCGTGTGACGTTCTGTTTGTGTTGCTGCAGCTTTCTGAATGGACCGTGTTTGTTCTGCTTCTTCTTCTTCATGTGTATTTATGGAGCCACGCCTCAGTGACATATATTTATGTACACTGGAGAAAACTCTGATAAAATAATGGAACACTAACTGCAGGACTTTTAGTTTCATTATTATTATTATTATTATAACTACTACTATTGTTATTATTTTAGCTAGAGATGAACACTTTTAAAAGTTTTCTGGCTTCCAGGACTTTATTTTATATTTGCATTAAGTTGATATAAATGTATTAAAAACTGGACCTGTTGTATATTTCAGAGCAGGGTTTCCAGAGTGGGATGTGAGATGATTTCCTGCTGATGTGCTAAAAAGATTAAATATTTTCCTATTTGTGAAACTTTACAAGATGCGCAAAATTCATATCTATCTATCTATCTATCTATCTATCTATCTATCTATCTATCTATCTATCTATCTATCTATCTATCTATCTATCTAATGTTATCTGAAAAGTTTCAGAACCCTTGTTTTAGTGCTAATTCAAAGTTGACCTTTTTTAAATAAATAACTATTGTAACTTGATTTAAATTAGACTTTTATTCCTCTTCAACACGTCTGTTTCCTCACCAGGTCAGTAGCTCTTCAATATGTAGCAAATATCCACCTATTTTATCTGTATTTCATGAACTGGACCAGAATCAGAGCTCCAGGCGGTGTTGGACCTTCCCAGGCTTCAAACACAAAGTACTGGATGGAAAGATTTTAAGAGTTAAACTGATCATTTTAAAGCATGGACCATTTCCAGCATGTGAGGACAGACTGGGAGAAATGAAAAAAAAACAAAACAGTTTTTCATGTTCTGAGGAGGAACTGGCTTCTGAAGTGAAGCCAGAGCAGAAGCTGTGGAGCAGAACCCAGCTGCTCAGAGTTCTGGTTGGACCTGCTGGGCTGTTTTCCAGGAGGAGACCAAGCTTTGGGATGTCAACGCCTCTTTACGCCCAAATACCCTAAAATTTAAGTTAAATACGAGAAACATGGATATTTTTGTAGATAAGCGAGTAGCTCAGGGAGTAAGAAGACATGCTGGTTGGCTTACTGTTACCTAAAGGTTGCAGGTTCAACTCCAGAGGGCATCTTGCTGCTTTTTGCTTCCAATAGAGGGAAAATGGAGGTAAAAGTGGTCTAGTCCAGGAGGTGAACCTGCAACCTGTGACTCTGTAGCTCACTTCTTACTCCTCTGAGCCACCACCCATCACACCAGAAAGGGTTCTCAGGCTCCATTTGTCCCATAAAAATGACAGATTTTGGTCAAAAAAAAGAAAAACTCCAGGAATGAGGCAGAAGCTGAAGCTCCAGCTGAGGCAGAGGGCTGATCAGGAGGTGGTTTGTTGGTCTGAAGGCTCTTGGTTCTGCTCCACAGATCATCACCTGCAGAGTCTCCTCACACGGCTCTGCTTCATGAAGCCACTGAAGCTCTTCAAACCACCAGGAGCCCGGTTCTTACAGAAAAAGACTTTATTTTTCCTCAGTATATTACTTCATGTTTACATAAATAGAAATAGGTTTTCTTTTTGGACTAGTCCAGAACCTCAGAGGTAAACATTTAAAGGCCAGCACGGCATGCAGAGTCACATTTCATCCTAGAAAATAAAACAGGTAAAAAGTGAGTTTTGTTGGTCTTCAGCAGAGTGAAGGAGGTTAGTTGAGCCAACTAGAGGAACCTGAACATGATGAGGGAACACAGAGCGTACGGGCAGAACCAGCAACAGGAAGTGGGCTTGGAGCCTTAGAGACGGATGCAGGAACAGCAGCAGAGGGAGACGTCTTCAGCTTTCATCCTGAAAGTCTGAACTCATCTGTGGAGACCACAAAAACCCCTTAGTTTGACTTTTCTTCACAGAGGAGATAACCGCTGTTAAATGTGCTTTGGCTGAATCTCACCATTGTGCACCTTGGAGAAATAATTGGTCCTAACAATGAAAGCAGAGCAAAAGCAGCACTTCTGAATATTAAATAAACCAGCAGCCATTTATAGACTGTTTCAGCACAAGCTGCATTTATGTAAATACTACATGCTACATTTGTCCTTCTGCATATTTTAGAACATTTATTCTGTAAGTTTTTCAGAATTTGAAGTCAAAAAGGGTTTTAGATATTTAATACTTTTTATTTTTCTGATAGTTTTAACATTTTTGAGAGTGTCCTTTAGGAATGCTTATGTCTCATTTTTCTGTAAGTGTTTTTAATTTGGGTCTGCCTCTTATCATTCTGAGTGTCTCACCAATATTTCATTATGGTTACATAAAAACAATAAAGACTCTTGATTCTTGAAAAGTTACTTTAAGGCCTTCCTCCTCTCTCCCATACAGTACCTTAACTCAGAATTAAACCTTAATCAACAGATTATGACCATCAGGATTAAACTGAGAAGGCTGGTTTATGATCCATAATCTGATCAGCGTCCATCTAAACTCATGAATTTACAGCGTCTGCATGTGGAGGATGGAGCTGCAGCGCTGCAGAACAGAACATTTTGGGATGATCATCATTTCCTCTCCACAGCAACAGCAGGAGTTCTCTACCATCTCAGAACCAGCTGCAGGTCCATTGTGTGCGCTCAGAACAGTCAGAACCAACACACCTCTGCCTTTATTGTTGCTTTTTCCTGCATGAAGAAGTATAGAACTTCTGTGGTTGTTTTATGGAAATTCAACCACTCTGCTAACGTCTCTGTGCAGGACAGTAGTTTGTGCAGGTTCTTTCAGGACTCCAGACAAAGGCTGGATTGGTATGAGTCTTGTCACAGGAAGGCAGGAGCCTTGGACCACTTTGACATTCACATCCCCCACAATGCACTTAGCATCTGGGTTAACACTCACAACCCGTCCTAACTTGAATTGGCCCTGCACCACATTTTGGTCACATAGCCAAACAATTATCACCAGCTGTGACATTTAGATGTGACGTGTGCCATTTGCTTCTCACAATTAAGTTTGGGCTGCAAAGCTGGCTCCATGATCTCCAGAACCTGTTGACATGATGCTGCATCTCTCTGAGTCTTTTAGAAGGATAGCTTGTGAAGTCACATGTTCTGATGTGCTGGATTAATTCTCCACTCCCATTGGCTGCCTTTTTGAGCTGACATCTCCTCCATTGCACCTTTGTCTTGAGAATCCAGGACCTGGTACAGCTGTCTTAATACAGACTTGGCACCGACGAAATTTGTTCCTGGAACGGACCAGATCCAGGAACTTCCAGTGAACCCTATTTGGTCCAATTATCAGATTAAAGGCTCTTTTAATTGGTTAAATATATAGCAAAACAAA
>NW_023396527.1:449720-508064 GCF_011125445.2 Fundulus heteroclitus
CTGTGATCTATGTGGACAAAGATTTAGCCGAAAATCAAATTTAAACACACACATGAGAATCCATCCAGGAGAGAAGCCTTTCTGTTGTGATCAGTGTGGAAAGAGATTTAGTGTAAAAAGTACTTTAAACGACCACATGAGAATCCATACAGGACAGAAGCCTTTTTGTTGTGATCTGTGTGGACAAAGATTCAGCCGAAAGGCAACTTTAAACAGACACATGAGAATCCACACAGGAGAGAAGCCTTTCTGTTGTGATCTATGTGGACAAAAATTTAGCCATGAATCAACTTTAAACAGACACATGAGAATCCACACAGGAGAGAAGCCTTTCTGCTGTGATCTATGTGGACAAAGATTTAGCCAGAAACAAACTTTAGACACACACATGAGAATCCATACAGGACAGAAGCCTTTCTATTGTGATCTATGTGGACAAAGATTTATCCATAAATCAGCTTTAAACACACACATGAGAATCCACACAGGACAGAAGCCTTTCTGTTGTGATCTATGTGGACAAAGATTTATCGATAAATCAACTTTAAACAGACACATGAGAATCCACACAGGAGAGAAGCCTTTCTGCTGTGATCTATGTGGACAAAGATTTAGCCGGAAACAAACTTTAGACACACACATGGGAAACCACACAGGACAGAAGCCCTTCTGTTGCGATCTGTGTGGACAAAGATTCAGCCAAAACTCAACTTTAGACACACACATGAGAATCCACACAGGACAGAAGCCTTTCTGTTGCGATCTATGTGGACAAAGATTTAGCCAAAATTCACATTTAAACAGACACATGAGAATCCATACAGGACAGAAGCCTTTCTGTTGCGATCTGTGTGGAAAAAGATTTAGCAACAAATCACATTTAAACAGACACATGATGACACACACAGGAGTAAAAATTACTCTATGAATATTTACTCAACCTGCACAGCTGTTGTTTACTGAGAGATGTTTGTTGTCATTAAAGGCAACAATATTTACTTGCTATCCATCCATCCATTTTCTTACTCGCTTTATTCCTCATGGGGTTGCGAGGGGTGCTGGTGCCTATCTCCAGCATTTCAATGGGTGAGAGGCGGTGTACACCCTGGACAGGTCGCCAGTCTGTCGCAGGGCCTTTACTTGCTAGTTTCAGCATTTCTCTAGTAGCTAAGCTTTAGTTGGCTTAAAAACATTACAAGTTTTTTAAATGTGTTTAATTTTTCAGACTGAGCTACAGTGAACTTCAGAATTTAAGTTGTAGAAACATGAATGTTTAGCCTTGACAGGTGAGTGACGTGCAGAGATGTAACGATGCAGTCAAGCCCCTGTCAGGGTGCAGTGATGCCTACTGCACCCTGGACATTTTTCTGGCACCTTCCTCCTCCCATACAGTCCAGTTCCTCACTCCACCACTGATTCCTGCCACCTGCTGCTACTAATTAAGCCGGGCTCTTTCCACCTGCCAACCTCCCTACATAAGCTTACCTCAGTCTGCCATTACCCGCCGGATCGTCTGCTAACAACCGCTCTGGAGCACCTCTGGTATCCCTCCTTCCTGCTGCTCCCCTGCACACACCAGCCTTCGTCCCTCATCGCCCTCCTGGCAGTCTTCTTCTCCTCACCTCAGCCTCACTCACCCTCCTCCTGCCTGCCTGTGACTCTCCCTGCTGTGCTGCTGGCTCTTCCCCGACCCCAGCGCTCTCCCGCTTTCTCAGGAGGCTTCCTGGCTCCCAGCGTCTGCCTGGCTCCACAGCGCAGCACCCGCAGTCCTCCAGTTACCTCCGGTCCGCCTGCTCCTGCCATCTCCATCATCCCTTCCCAGCCTGGTAAAGACTGTCGCTCACATCCTCCACTACTCATCAGTTTTCTAGAAAAGCTCTTAAACAAGGCTCTGTGTGTGTGGCTGTGTTCGGGTTCATCACAACGTTTGCTGACAGTTTCTGATTCCATTTTAAGTTACCAAGTTCATTTTATTACATTTTTAATTAAATGTATAGCTCATATAACCAACATGTTTCTTTTGTTTTAACATCTGCGATATTATCCTTCTTTATAACTGTAACTGTTCAGTGAGATAGCTGAAATTACAAAAAAACAGTTACAAGACATTTATGAAAACTAACTAATCATTTTTACTTATTGACCAACAAAGGCCTTTTTATGGCTTAGATAACATGCTAAATGAACAGAAACTGGTCCCCCTTAGTAATGGGGAGTCGTTAGGGTCATTATTGGGCTTACAGGAGTGATCTTGTGCTCATTGTATGGAGGTGAGCATTGAGGTGAAGTTTGGTAGGAATCAACCCTGTTGCTGTGTTATAAATTTTAGAGAGTTGGAACCTAAGGCCTCCTCCTCTGTTTAAGGTTGTTTTTTCTCTCTTAACGTAGATGGCTTCCTTCACACCCCTTTCAAACCATCTGTCTTCTTTGTCCAAAATGTGGACATGTTGGTCCTCACAGAGTGTCCTTTGTCCTTAAGGTGTAGGTGGACAGCAGAGTCTTGTCCTGAGGAGGTAGCTCTCCTGTGTTGAGCCATGCGTCTGTGGAGAGGTTGTTTGGTTTCTCCAATATAAAGATCAGAACATTCCTCACTGCACTGAACTGCAGACACCACTCCGCTCATCTTAGGTTTGGGGGTTTTGTCCTTGGGATGCACCAGCCTCTGTCTGAGGGTCCTGTTTGCTTTGAAATGTTCTGGGATTTTGTGTTTGGAGAAAATCCTCTTGAGTTTTTCAGAGACTCCAGCAACATCTGGGATGACGATGTTTCTGCGTTTATTCTTCTCACCATTATGTTCTGCAGCGGGTCTTTTGGATTTTCTTGCTGATTTGACAAAAGCCCAGTTAGGGTAGCCACAGGTTTGGAGGGCATCTCTGATGTGTTTCTGTTCCTTGTGCTTCCTTCTGTTTTAGTAGGACATGCTGGGCCCGGTGTTGTAAGGTTCTGATGACAGAAAGTTTGTGCTCCAGTGGGTGGTGTGAGTCAAAAAGAAGATATTGGTCTGTGTGAGTGGGTTTCCTATACACTTCAATGTTGAGGTTTCCATCTCCTTCCATGCTCACCAAACAGTCCAGAAAAGGTAGCTTGTTGTCGTTGGCATCCTCTCTGGTAAACTTGATGCTGTTGTCCACTGAGTCCACAGAGTTGATGTGTCTTGTTAAAGCTTCCATTTAAGCAAGAAAATAATTACTGGGCAATAATGTAAAGCCTGGAACTCCTCACTACTCCAGACATTTGAATTGAGAAAGCTTTCTGGATGGGAAGTGAAACGTCTTCAAGCTTTGGAACAAAAATCCAGTTGTTGGGTTTCTTTTGGGGGGGGGGATTATATTCAGCACCAATGTTCCTCCTCATTCTTCATGTCTCTGAGTAAACACACAAACTCCCTGAGTATTCACCTGACCTCTGTGAGCAACATCACATGTTCACACTGAGGCTACATTACGCCTGTCCAACACCTGAGATTATAACAAGTTACATGGTTTACTAAAAGAATCAAATTACAGCAATAATCTCTTTTAGATTACCTAGTTTAGAAACAATGAATTTAGCCTGATTCCATGAAAAGGACAACAGTAGACTCTCACTATTGGACTGTAATGTAGCCATGGGGAATGGTGAAAGCATTTCTGCTGGAATGTCAGTCCTTTTTGTGATACTTTGTGTTTCTATACACTGAGGATGTGGTTGGTATGGCTTTGTCCAGTGAATAAGATCTGAACTAAAGCATGCTGGATCCCTTCCCTTCCATTGCTGGCAGTAAGGTCATCATGGTCTGCTCCATCCTCCTTCCCTGTGTCCCATCTATACACAAGGAAACATTTGTGACTCCATGTCCCAGCAGGCTTTGCACCTGCCTTTCTGTTCTGTGCACAGGCTCCAGCAGTCTTAGCTCCTCCCACGCAGTATAAAGAGAGTGGAGCTCAAACCATGCTCTTCTTTAGCCGCTGATTTCTGAGAGCACATTCTGACTGCTTTTGAGACACTTGCTGGCAAATCCTCCTCCCCCACCTCACTGGAAGCCATCAATGCACGGTCTTGCAGTCTTTGGCTCTATAATTACTGCCAACACAACATGGATACCAGATTGAATGCTCCTGTAAGAATGCTAAGCTCTGATCAAGATGTCTTTCTCTGGACCCAGGACATTGTGACAGTGGCTGAGGTTTGTTTTGTGTCAGACGTTGTTTGTCCGGCTCTTTCTCCACAGGTTGGTGAGGTGTCCTGATTGCAGCAGTATCATCAGTTACATTTATTTTAGTCTTCCTCAAATTGTTGCCATACACAAAATTAGTCTCTTTTGCTCAGCAAACAACTTCTTTGACTTTTGTTTCTGCTGTGATATGCTGCGTCAGCTGTGACGTCTTACAGAACTTTATTTGGTCCTAAATTAGGTTTAATCTACTAATCAAGTTGCTGAAACATGAATAATTAGTGGGAATCAGATTAACTCACATTTAATTCAGTGTCAAAGATGTGGGAGTGAATATTCAGCCATTATGTTTTCATTTCAGTCACAAAACAGTTAAAACATTTTCCTTTGTTATTGTGCTTTTTGTGTAGGAAAGTAGAAAATTATAATCCAGTCAGTTTTAGAATAAACCTGTTAGCACTAAAATGTGGAAAATGGAAAGGGTTGTCAATATTTTCTGTGCTGCTGCTCTTTATGCAGAAAATGGATCCACAGACAACTTAAATCTATTTATTAACTGGTGGTCCATGAAAAGCAAAATGCAAACATTTTTCTGTAATGAGAAGAAAGGTGGAATCTGAGCCAAGTAGCTTTGGCATCAAAACTAGATTTTATTGGTTTGACAAAAGATTTTTCTGTAGAAAACAAATGATAATAGTTAAAATAAGGCACCCTGGAAACATGAAGTTCTTTTTTCCTTGCTCTTCTTTTAGGGGCACGCTTTGAAGGTTGTGCTGGAAACAAAGAAAGCCAATCTTTCTATTTCAATCAGGTCTAACTGTGGCAGGATCCAAAGAGCCTGAAAGCTTCCCATACCTCCACCCTCAGCAGACTTCAGCTCCTTGGCCTCCTGGATTTGAGCAACAAGACTTTGGAGCCTTTGTGACGCAGCCGTTCTGCGCTCCTCCAAAACACTCCTTTGTTCTCTTGAAGGTAGAACATCTTGTCAGTTTCCTCCTGGGCTTTTCATGCGGCACACAGCACTTCCAGTTAGCTGTGCAGAGCTGCCTGCTCAGCCCGCTTTTCTGACACATCCTGTTCCTCTGCAGAAGTCTGCCTACTTGTTGCAGGGCTTCTACTATCTCCTCATTCCCCGTGATCAGCTCCATTCTCTGCTGAAGTTCTCTCCTACTGCAGATGAGACCAGAGTAAAACCCACATGAGGTCCATGTACCGCTGATCACACAATAAATCAGGTCACAGAAAAGGCCTGAAGCCTTGTAATGTGTAGCCTGCTGCATGTCTTCATTACTTTGCTTGTCCGTTTAGCTAACCTTTGATAATAAAATAATAAAATTATGTTTTATTGACCATCTTCCAGTTAAAATATGTCAAGAAATAACTTCTCTGTGAATTTTGAGGTCTTTCTACGGCTAACCGCAGCAATTACCTAAGTGACAGAATTTATTTCTAATAAGACCTTAACAGAGATGCTGTTCATAACAAATGAAGTAATTTTTCTCCAGACTGTAAGAAAATAATTTCTGGATGTTATGACAGAAGTTCTCACTAATGTAGGAAGACAGTTTTTCTAAAAGGGATTTGCTGATGGGCTCACCCCCCCCCCTCCCCACATTACAGTAGAATCCATTAAGATTTATATTTAAAAACTGTTTAAATGCATACTTTGAAACATAGAAGTTACAGGAGCCACATGTATTTTGCTGCATTTCAAGAACTGTGTAAATAAAGCAAGTTACACATTCCCAGGCAGGTTAATAAAAGTAACAAAGATTAATTTTTTCTAATATATCTAACCACTCTTATTTACATTTTTGCCTATATTGCTCCTTTGTGATTCTTGCAATCATCTATTGAGTCTCCTTTTATATCTTTAAATATTTTAATTTTCCTGAACTCCTTGTGTAAAAACGTTGGTAAAATATAGTTGCTTTTTAAAATAAAATGTGTACAAATACTCTTAATGTGACTTAACCCCAAAGACAAATGTTTCTGACAAAGAATATTTTTTAAAAAAATTGCTGAACTGAAAACAGTTTAAATACAATTACTATAACCAAATCAAATGTAGAGCATATTTTTGTTTTAGAGGTAAATAAAGACTATGAAAATGTTTGGAACCTCTAGTTGTGTCACTACAAACTCCCTTTATTCCCCATTCAGGTGTTTAAACACCTTTTGAACTAAACAGAGCCTTTTAATGAAGAACAAATGCAGAGCTGGTTTACAAGTGGAAGATGATCTTAGAGTTTGTTTGTCATCCATGCCTCCAAGAATAAACTGTGTGGGGAGAGACAGGCTCATCCTTCTCACTAATTGTCAAGAGGTTATTGATGTCATTGATGAATGGCTGGACTGTGTAACAAAGCCTAAAGCAGATATTCATAAGAATGTTGTTTTTATTCTTTGTTGTCAATAGTTTGAATAAGATGTTTGTTGTGCTTCTTCAGCCGAGGATCAGAACGCCAAGGTCCTCGCCCTCGACTGCTACCCTATGCACAATGCACCCGACCCCCCTTGGCCCCTCTGACAGGTGGTGAGCCCATTGGAAGGGGGACCCATGTTTCCTCTTTGGGATGAGCCCGGCCCATCTCCATGGTTAAAAGCCCGGCCACCAGGCGCTCACCAGCGTGCCCCACCTCCAGGCCTGGCTCCAGAGTGGGGGTCCGGTGACCCGCGTCCGGGCGAGGGAACACTACGTCCATTTATTGTATTCATCATAAGGGGGCTTTGGGCTGATCTTTGTCTGGTCCCTCACCTAGGACCTGTCTGCCTTGGGTGACCCTACTAGGGGCACA
The DNA here is from genome assembly GCF_011125445.2 of Fundulus heteroclitus. Lineage (NCBI taxonomy): Eukaryota > Metazoa > Chordata > Actinopteri > Cyprinodontiformes > Fundulidae > Fundulus > Fundulus heteroclitus. The sequence continues at coordinate 456,672 of NW_023396527.1, forward strand.
AAGCTCCTAACAGCATAGCTCCTAGGGTGATTGGGACACTCAAACCCCTCCACCACGATAAGGTGGCAGCCCAGGGAGAGGTCGCCTCCCTGGTGAGGTGTTCCAACCGGGAGGAGACCCAGAGGGAGACCCAAGACACGCTGGAGGGACGATGTCTCTCTGCTGGGAACGCCTTGGGATTCCCCCAGAGGAGCTGGCCCAAGTGGCTGGAGAGAGGGACGTCTGGGCCTCCCTACTGAAGCTGCTACCCCCCCCCCCCCCAACCTAACCCCAGATAAGTGGAAGGGGATGGATGGTTTGTTGTGCTAATATTTAACCAATTAAAAGAGCCTTTAATCTGATAATTGGACCAAATAGGGTTCACTGGAAGTTCCTGGATCTGGTCCGTTCCAGGAACAAATTTCATCGGTGCCAAGTCTGTATTAAGACAGCTGTACCAGGTCCTGGATTCTCAAGACAAAGGTGCAATGGAGGAGATGTCAGCTCAAAAAGGCAGCCAATGGGAGTGGAGAATTAATCCAGCACATCAGAACATTTGACTTCACAAGCTATCCTTCTAAAAGACTCAGAGAGATGCAGCATCATGTCAACAGGTTCTGGAGATCATGGAGCCAGCTTTGCAGCCCAAACTTAATTGTGAGAAGCAAATGGCACACGTCACATCTAAATGTCACAGCTGGTGATAATTGTTTGGCTATGTGACCAAAATGTGGTGCAGGGCCAATTCAAGTTAGGACGGGTTGTGAGTGTTAACCCAGATGCTAAGTGCATTGTGGGGGATGTGAATGTCAAAGTGGTCCAAGGCTCCTGCCTTCCTGTGACAAGACTCCTACCAATCCAGCCTTTGTCTGGAGTCCTGAAAGAACCTGCACAAACTACTGTCCTGCACAGAGACGTTAGCAGAGTGGTTGAATTTCCATAAAACAACCACAGAAGTTCTATACTTCTTCATGCAGGAAAAAGCAACAATAAAGGCAGAGGTGTGTTGGTTCTGACTGTTCTGAGCGCACACAATGGACCTGCAGCTGGTTCTGAGATGGTAGAGAACTCCTGCTGTTGCTGTGGAGAGGAAATGATGATCATCCCAAAATGTTCTGTTCTGCAGCGCTGCAGCTCCATCCTCCACATGCAGACGCTGTAAATTCATGAGTTTAGATGGACGCTGATCAGATTATGGATCATAAACCAGCCTTCTCAGTTTAATCCTGATGGTCATAATCTGTTGATTAAGGTTTAATTCTGAGTTAAGGTACTGTATGGGAGAGAGGAGGAAGGCCTTAAAGTAACTTTTCAAGAATCAAGAGTCTTTATTGTTTTTATGTAACCATAATGAGATATTGGTGAGACACTCAGAATAATAAGAGGCAGACCCAAATTAAAAACACTTACAGAAAAATGAGACATAAGCATTCCTAAAGGACACTCTCAAAAATGTTACAACTATCAGAAAAATAAAAAGTATTAAACATCTAAAACCCTTTTTGACTCTTCAAATTCTGAAAAACTTACAGAATAAATGTTCTAAAATATGCAGAAGGACAAATGTAGCATGTAGCATTTCCATAAATGCAGCTTGTGCTGAAACAGTCTATAAATGGCTGCTGGTTTATTTAATATTCAGAAGTGCTGCTTTTGCTCTGCTTTCATTGTTAGGACCAATTATTTCTCCAAGCTGCACAATGGTGAGATTCAGCCAAAGCACATTTAACAGCGGTTATCTCCTCTGTGAAGAAAAGTCAAACTAAGGGGTTTCTGTGGTCTCCACAGATGAGTTCAGACTTTCAGGATGAAAGCTGAAGACGTCTCCCTCTGCTGCTGTTCCTGCATCCGTCTCTAAGGCTCCAAGCCCACTTCCTGCTGCTGGTTCTGCCCGTACGCTCTGTGTTCCCTCATCATGTTCAGGTTCCTCTAGTTGGCTCAACTAACCTCCTTCACTCTGCTGAAGACTAACAAAACTCACTTTTTACCTGTTTTATTTTCTAGGATGAAATGTGACTCTGCATGCCGTGCTGGCCTTTAAATGTTTACCTCTGAGGTTCTGGACTAGTCCAAAAAGAAAACCTATTTCTATTTCTGTAAACATGAAGTAATATACTGAGGAAAAATAAAGTCTTTTTCTGTAAGAACCGGGCTCCTGGTGGTTTGAAGAGCTTCAGTGGCTTCATGAAGCAGAGCCGTGTGAGGAGACTCTGCAGGTGATGATCTGTGGAGCAGAACCAAGAGCCTTCAGACCAACAAACCACCTCCTGATCAGCCCTCTGCCTCAGCTGGAGCTTCAGCTTCTGGCTCATTCCTGGAGTTTTTTTTTTTTTTTTTACCAAAATCTGTCATTTTTATGGGACAAATGGCGCCTGAGAACCCTTTCTGGTGTGATGAGCGGTGGCTCAGAGGAGTAAGAAGTGAGCTACAGAGTCACAGGTTGCAGGTTCACCTCCTGGACTAGACCACTTTTACCTCCATTTTCCCTCTATTGGAAGCAAAAAGCAGCAAGATGCCCTCTGGAGTTGAACCTGCAACCTTTAGGTAACAGTAAGCCAAGCAGCATGTCTTCTTACTCCCTGAGCTACTCGCTCATCTACAAAAATATCCACGTTTCTCATATTTAACCTAAATTTTAGGGTATTTGGGCGTAAAGAGGCGTCGATATCCCAAAGCTTGGTCTCCTCCTGGAAAACAGCCCAGCAGGTCCAACCAGAACTCTGAGCAGCTGGGTTCTGCTCCACAGCTTCTGCTCTGGCTTCACTTCAGAAGCCAGTTCCTCCTCAGAACATGAAAAACTGTTGTTTTTTTTTATTTCTCTCAGTCTGTCCTCACATGCTGGAAATGGTCCATGTTTTAAAATGATCAGTTTAACTCTTAAAATCTTTCCATCCAGTACTTTGAGTTTGAAGCCTGGGAAGGTCCAACACCGCCTGGAGCTCTGATTCTGGTCCAGTTCATGAAATACAGATAAAATAGGTGGATATTTGTTACATATTGAAGAGCTACTGACCTGGTGAGGAAACAGACGTGTTGAAGAGGAATAAAAATCTAATTTAAATCAAGTTACAATAGTTATTTATTTAAAAAAAGGTCAACTTTGAATTAGCACTAAAACAAGGGTTCTGAAATTTTCAGATAACAACATTAGATAGATAGATAGATAGATAGATAGATAGATAGATAGATAGATAGATAGATAGATAGATAGATAATAATTAATTTTGCGCATCTTGTAAAGTTTCACAAATAGGGAAATATTTAATCTTTTTAGCACATCAACAGGAAATCATCTCACATCCCTCTCTAGAAACCCTGCTCTGAAATATACAACAGGTCCAGTTTTTAATACATTAACATCAACTTAATGCAAATATAAAATCCTGGAAACCAAAAAGTTTTAAAAGCATTTATCTCAAGTTAAAATAATAATAATAGTAGTAGTTATAATAATAATAATAATAATGAAACTAAAAGTCCTGCAGTTAGTGTTCCATTATTTTATCAGAGTTTTCTCCAGTGTACATAAATATACGTCACTGAGGCGTGGCTCCATAAATACACATGAAGAAGAAGAAGCAGAACAAACACGGTCCATTCAGAAAGCTGCAGCAACACAAACAGAACGTCACACGACTGAAGGAGCTGCAGCTCAGAGCCGCTCTCATGGTCCGTGGCCTCCTGCTGCAGCGCTGGGCTTTATCACCACCAACCCATGGAGAGGCTGCTTCTGACCCGAGGACTGGAACGCTGCACAGCTGGTTCTGCTGGCTTTGGGAACCCAGACAAAGAGGAACACAGGAGAACGTCTGCAGGGCTCTTCAGAAACAAGCCAAGGTAAAAACTATCTGAGTCTGGGGGTCCTGAGAGGAACCAGCCCCCCCCCCCCCCACACTGTAGCCAGCCTGTGTGGTTACTGGGTCCCAGTCACCAAAACATGCAGACATCTCACTGATTCTCTGCTGGTGTCCTCGTTTCCCAGTGAAGCAACTAAAGAGTCCCCAGGTTTTAGTCCTGCTGACTTAGTGTGTGGACATTCACCTGCTGCTCCACTTAAAGCCCTGAAGAGCAAGTTTTCATTCTGACTACTGGATCAAATCAAAGGCTTGCTCCATGTGCTTCCTCCATCCAGACCGGGTCAGGTCAAAGGTCAGACTGTCAAACAGGAAGTAATGGCTTCCACTTCCTGTTATAGGGCGGGGCAAAGCAGGCTCTAGCAGCAGGGCTGGATTTGTGGGTAACTGAGGCCAGAACACGTCTCTACAGTCTGTCTGTCCATCTGATCCATGAAGAAACTGAAGCTGACATCAGGGGACACCAGAATCACAGCTTTGTCATCAGAACCTTCACAGTGGAGCAGCTGCTCTTTAGACCAGGCTCTCAGGAGAAACCTGCCTGTCTCTGATGCTTTTACTCTGAATGGAGATCAACAAATGTTGGCTTTTCTTCTTCATTTGCTTGTCTGAGAACTTTACACTTTGAAACCATCATGTCCAACAGTTTATCAGCAACCAGAACTTAGCAGAACCATTTCAGCTTAACTTTGGTTTCATGTTGTAGTGACCATCCAACAGGTCAACACTTGTTTCAAGCTTTTTCTCGTTGCTTTTCCTTGTTAGCTTGTTAGTCTTCAGGAGCCTTCAGAGAAATGAGCCTACAGACCACACAGAATACTTTCTACAGACTGAGCTGTTTGATCACACAGCTGAAACACTTTCCCTCTATGACCAGTCTTTGTTTTCACTAAGTCACTTCACAGCGCTAGACTTTAAGTCATCTGAGCTAAACAAGTGTAAAGCTGCAGGAGGTCTCACATTTAGTGCACATTATTTTACACATTTAATCAGGAGAAACATGAATGAATAATACATGTTAATCTAAAGAGACTCTGCAGCCTGTGGAGGAAAATAAAGAAGGTGCTTAAAGTCTGTGCAGGGTCCCACCTCAGTTACTGTCTGCAACAACTACCCCGTCCACTAGAGGGAGCACTGATACTTCCACCAGCTCTGCTTCAAAGTTAAACAGGAAATAACTGCATTCACTGGTTTTATAAGACTGTCAGATCTGTAAAACAACAAAATAAAGCTATTATTCAACTTGGTTTATTCATTACCTTTTGCTTTAATATATTGGTTTAATTCTAATTTTACTTTACAGATTTTACCCAGCTTACCCTCTTCCTGGGAGGCTTCTAGTAACTTAAATGTTCTTCTAATTCGTCCAGATGTCAGATGTTAGAATATTTATTACAAAAAACAATGATAAATTCAGGATGATGGAATCAAGGACTGAGAACATCTAGAGTCTTCATTCAGTTCCTCAACTGACCAAAGAACTAATAATAATGAGTCTTTGGTGTCAATTATGTTCAGTTAGTTTAACAATTTCAGACATTTGCTTTAATTAAAACCAAGTTGACTTTAGTCGGTAAAGTTTAAAGCAAATTCCCATCAGCTGCTAAACGTCTAGATGTCAGCTCCATTTGTCAGATTGAGCCGACAGATCAGAGATCATGAGTGAGAGGCTTTAGGATGCAGCAGAAAGACGTCTGGTTGGATAGCTCAGGGTGTTTGCTCAGATATCAGCACTATGGAGGTCATGAGATCAAGACAGATGAGCTCCTTGTTTTAAATCAACCCAAAACTGAACAATTTGAGAGAAATTTGAACAAGATAGGAAAGAGTTAAACCAGTGTCAGTCAGTAGCTCAGTGTGATAGACTGTAGGCTGGTAATCTAGAAGGTCTGAGTTCAAATTACTATCAGGCTCCTTGTTGTTATGAAGAACCTTAGAGTCTGTATTTTGAGGAGTCCGGGATTCTGAATGAAAACTTTAAAAGCACCAAGAGAAGAACGCTGAGAGGGGAGTGGACCTGATGGTGCAGTGGAACTGTCTGTGACCAGAAGATACCAGAGGTGGAGGTCCTGGGTTCAACTCCTGCCTGTGCTGTGACCTGGAGAGGTAAGTATGTCTCAGTGTAGGGAGTGGGTGAGGGGGCCGTGTCCCCTCCCCGGCTTCTCAGGAGGTTCATGAAGGGGGTTATGCTCTTTGCAGAGCTGACTTTTTATTGACACCACTAACTTTAAACCTGAAACTGGATCAACCTGACTGGGAATGTGGAGTTACATCAGGAGAACAAGAGGAGAACCTTTGGATCTGAGGAGGACCTTCTGTTTTACTTCTTCAGCTTCTGGATCTTCTCAATCAAAATACTTTCAAAGCTTGATTCAAATCTCATTTTCTTCCATGGAAACTCTAAAACAGATCATCCACATTGGTTCAACAGCAGCATCTGATCTGAGCTTCAGCAACAACTTCCAGAACATCTCAGCATCAACATCTGAGTCCAACATGCTAAATTCAGCTGACCTGCTCAAAGAAGTTCAACAAACCTTCAGAAACTCAACATCACCACTGAACCAGAGTCTCTGAACACAGTCAAACATCTCCAAGCAGGTCAAAGGAGTTAGCATGTTCTGCTCCACATGCTAGCACCAACATGTTGTGAAAGCTCCTCAGCAAACAGACCAACCACAAAGCTGAGCTAGAAGAACCTTGGATCTGAATGACCTCTATTAGTGTTTCAATGCAACAAACTGAGATCTGAATCCAACCTCTGAACCAGTCTGACTGAGCCGATCCAGAAGCTGGAGAAGCAAAGCAGCAGCTTCAGGTCTCCTCACATCTAAACCTTCTCCTCTTCTCTCACCATCTGAACTCCACATTCAGTCACATTAACACAGTTACAGGTTTAAAGTCACCGCTGGAGCTCAAAGTGCCCTTACCCAAAGGGTTGCTCTATGTGCTTCCTCCATCCAGACCGGGTCAGGTCAAAGGTCAGACTGTCAAACAGGAAGTAAAGGCTTCCACTTCCTGTTATAGGGCGGGGCAAAGCAGGCTCTAGCAGCAGGGCTGGATTTGTGGGTAACTGAGGCCAGAACACGTCTCTACAGTCTGTCTGTCCATCTGATCCATGAAGAAACTGAAGCTGACATCAGGGGACACCAGAATCACAGCTTTGTCATCAGAACCTTCACAGTGGAGCAGCTGCTCTTTAGACCAGGCTCTCAGGAGAAACCTGTCTGTCTCTGATGCTTTTACTCTGAATGGAGATCAACAAATGTTGGCTTTTCTTCTTCATTTGCTTGTCTGAGAACTTTACACTTTGAAACCATCATGGGTCACAGAGTGAATAGCCTCATGGTGTAGTGGTGATGCTGCTGGTACTAAAACTGAAGGTTCTGAGTTCAAATCCAGCTAATCCTTACAGAGTGTTATTAGAATGATGGTGAATGTGCAAGGGGAACAGGTTAGAGAGGAGGTACTAGAAGTAGTAGTGTTGGTAGTACTGAGAAGGTTCATAGTTGTGAGGGTACTAGGAGAGCAGGTTAGTGGTGTTCTAAGTGGTCCTGTATCTGGTTCAAATCCTACCTGAGCCTGGAAGAAACCTCCCTCTGTGGTGGGGAGGTGAGTGGAGCTGTGTCTGAACTATGTGACTAGAACAACCCACTACAGAGGGAGGTTTGCTCTAGGCTTACATCTAGGTGCTAGGAGAACAGGCTAGAGAGTGAATGGTGTACTGCTGCTCAGAGGGTTATGCAGAAGTTCATAGTGGCATTGGTCATGGTAGAAAGGCTGATGTTCCTAATCCTTAGTGCTAATTTTAGTTGGGGTGGAGAGAGAAATAAAACTTTGTTATGTGGGGTCCAAGGTTAGTTGAGATACAAATGAATAGCTTAATGTTTTGCATAGTCTCATGGTTTGTTCCCTCAATGGTGCTGCATCTGGTTCAGATCCTGCCTGTACTCTGGTCAGGCCTCCCTCTATGGTGCATTGGGGAAGGGACTGTACCCTTCCAAGCCCTGGACATTTAGTTCAGACACAGGCCACTCCCCAACTCACCACAGAGGGAGATTTGATCCAGGCTCAGGTAGGATTCATACCAGATACAGCACCACTGATGGAACTAACCCTACACTACCTTCCAACATCTGTCTCTCTACCACACCACTACACTATACACTGTCTAACTACCACCACTTACTCTCTAACCTGTTCCCCTTGCACATCCACCATCATTCTGATAACACTCTGTAAGGATTAACCAGATTTGAACTCGGGACCTTCAGAACCTTGACTAGCCTTCACATTACCACCAACATCACCACTACACCATGAGACTAATCCCGTCCTGACCTTTTCTCCTAGCGCATTTATTTTTATTTATTTTTCCCCCATCATTCTGATAACAAAAGGATCAGCAGGATTTGAACTCACAACCTTCAGTTTTAGTACCAGCAGCATCACCACCACACCATGAGACTATTCACTCTCTAACCTGTTCTCCTAGCGCACTTATTTTTTTCATTTCTTTCCATCATTCTGATAACAAAACTTGGTAAAAATTAGCAGGATTTGAACACAGAACCTTGAATCATCTCATTATAACCAGCAACACCACTATGCCATGAGACCATTCTGCCCCTAAGATCTTCTCCTAGCGCATTTATTTTTTCTATCACTCTGATAATGAAAAGAACTAGCAGGGTTTGAATTCAGGACCTTCAGTCCCAGTACCACCAACAATGCCACTACACCATGAAAACATTCAAGCACTGAATACTTCTCCTAGCACATTTATTATTTTTCCTCTCTGAAGTTAAAACCTTGCAAGATTAAAGAGGATTTGAACTCAGGACCTTCAGAACTTTGAATAACCGTCTCAGTACCATCAACATCACCACTACAACATGAGGCAATTCTCTTTCTAACCTTCTCTCCCAGCGTATTTATATTTTTCATTTCTTTCAATTTTTTTGATAACAAAACTTTTAGCAGGACTTAAACTCAGGTTCTTCAGAACTTTGAATATCAGTCTCTGTAACATCAACAATACCACTACACCATGAGACCTTCCAAGGGCTCACTAGTTCTCCTAGCACACTTTTTCCTTTCTGATGTTAAAACCCTGCAAGACTAAGAAGATTTGAATTCAGGCCCTTCAGAAGATTTGATATCAGTCTCTGTACCATCAGTAACACCAGCACTCCACGAGATCAGAAACATAAAGACTGGGTGAACTACATCAGAATTTAAACTCTGGATCATTGGAACTGCCAGCTAGATTCTCTACCTGCTGACCTACCAAGGAAACTTGGTGGAGTGATGGTCTAGTGGTTAGAGTGTTGTACTTGCATCCCTTAACTCCTGATTACTCCCCAGATGCTGCACAGGGCAGCCCACTGCTCCCCATGGGGATGGGTTAAATGCAGGGAACAAGTTTCATTGGCATGTATGTTGCAATGACAATAAAGATTATTATATTAACCTAATAATTTATCACATCACCACTAGACCATGAGACCAATCCCTCTGTGATTTGTTCTCCTAGCGCATTTTTTTTTTCACACAATATGTGTTCGCTAACATTGTTAGCTTAATTAAGGCAACGTCAAACCCTGTTTTAGCTCCTGTTACAGATTAAAAGTCATAGATTGATATCTAGTTCAAGTGAAAGAACTGGCAAACACAAAGTAAGTAAACTTTATTTATATTTTCAAAAATAAATATCAGACAGTGAATTTATTACAGTGTAAAATTACCAAACAGTAACATCACAAGAACAGCTTACAAGGAAAGCATCAAAAATACATAAATTTAACTAAATGCTTGTCTAAATAAAAGTGTCTTCAGCTGCTTTTTAAATGACTCATTAAACAAAGCCTCTCTCAGTAACATCCCTGGATGATGTCACAGCTAGCAGAACGCCAGACCAGATGTACCTACATTATCTTTGCTTTCTTCTATATACTTCTGCACTGATGCTGTCCTACCCGCAAAGACAATCAGAGTGTTTCCTAACCAGAAACCATGGGTGGACAGCTCGGTGCGGCCCCTGGTGAAGACCTGGAATGCAGCGTTCAGATCTGAAGACAAACTGGCCTACAGGAGGGCTAGAAGTGAACTTAAAAAGGCACCCAGAAGGCCAAACAAAGGTACAAGCAGCGCATCGAGGACCACTTCAGCAGACTTCTTGTTAGCACTGCACTCAGCTCTGACACCTGCAGCAGCCCAACACCTATGTTAGAATGCTCTTTGTGGACTTCAGCTCAGCATTCAGCACCGTGCTCCCAGACATGCTGGTTCTGAAGCTCCACAATATTGATTCTCCACACCTCTCTGCTCCTGGATCAGTGACTTCCTCACCAACAGACCCAGGTGGTGAGGATAGGGAACATATTTTCCACTGATCCTCAGGAACACCACAGGGCTGTGTCCTCAGCCCAGCGCTCTTCACCCTTTTCTCTCAGGACTGTTCTGCTGTCCATCCCACAAACACAGTGGGGAAGTTTGCAGACATCACTGTAGTGGGTCTCATCTCCAACAGTGAGACCCACTACACAGATAAGGTTCACAATCTGACATAGTGGTGCTCCAGGATCAATCTGATCTTGAACACGAATAAGGCGAAGGAGGTGTTAATAAATTACAGGAGCATGAAGATTAAACACGTGCCACTCTGAATACATGGAGAGGTGGTGGAGTGTGTGGACAGCATTAGGTTCCTTGGCATTCACATCTCCCTTGACCTCTCCTACACAATGAATACCTCCCACCTGGAGAAGAAGACCCAACAACGGCTCTTCTTCCTCAAAAAATTGAAACGGACCAGACTTTCCACTAAGTTGCTAATTTTTTTTTACATTGCTTTCATATAAAGTATTTTATCTATCAGCATAACTATATGGTATGGGAGCTGAAGGAGAGGAAGGACCTAGCCCGTGTGGTTAGAACAGCGCAGGGGATTGTGGGATGCCGTCTACAGAAGACTCAGTTTATGCAGCATGAGTTCAGAGAAGGGCCAGCCACATCTCCACTGATCCTATGCACCTGGGCAATGCACTGTATTCCCCTCTTCCATCAGGTAAACTCGGGTTATCAGGTAACGTATCAATTCCTGAATTAATGAACTTAGAAACAGCTTCTATCCAAGAGTTGTGAGGGCTATCGCTCCCTTTTGAGACATTTGTGGCCCATCATATTTTACAATCACACTGCTGTTATTGCCGATTTGGACACTGCTATTCTGAGGAGAAATCAAATAGACCCCTTGCAACCACGTGACTCCGTTACCCAGAACCCCTTGCGTGGCGGCCATATTGGTTGGCATGCCATTTTCTACACAACGCAAGATATTCAAGAGCCGGGCGTACACTGTATGAGTTTTTCCCCTTTTCGGGCCGATTCTTCAGTCGTGCGAGCATTTTTTGAATCGGGCCGAATTTCAGCTTGATCGTACAGGGGGGAGGAGGGGGGACTGGCTTCTCACGACTACCTCCCGATCAGGAATCGGACGATCGGTGAAAATCAAACATGTTTGAAATTCAGTCGGCTGTCGTGAGGTTTTGGTGAGCGCATCCTGCTGTTCAAGCAGAGCTACGAGGGAGCGCCCTCCCCTCCTCTCCGTCCCCGCCGGCCATGCGAGTAATGAGGTAACTGGGCCAGTGCAGTGGTGGGCTGTCACGCTAGCGTGCCCACCAAGATGGAGGCGCGCACCCCCGATCACATGACTGTGACGTCAGATGCAAGGGGTCTATTGCACATTTCTTTAAATGAAGCCTCAAGATCTCTGCATACAAGTTTCCTATGTTTTATCTTTTGTGTGGATTTTCATGTGTGCTTTTAAATATGAGTGGAGGGAAAAAGATTTTCTACACACTTCACAACCAAAGGGTTTATCTTCTGTGTGGATACCCGCTATTACCATCTAATGTAGAACAGATTACTAGATCAATGTGTGCTTCTGTGCTTTTTTGTTTCTCTTGTTGTGTCTCTGTTCTGTCTTCTGTAACCCCAGTCGGTCGAGGCAGATGACCGTTCATACTGAGCCCGGTTCTGCCGGAGGTTTTCCTTCCCGTTAATGGGTGGTTTTTCTTCCCACTGTCGCTTCATGCTTGCTCAGTATGAGCGATTGCAGCAAAGCCATGTACAATGCAGATGACTCTTCCTGTGGCTCTACGCTTCTCCAGGAGTGAATGCTGCTTGTCGGGACTTTCATGCAATCAACTGGTTTCCTTATATAGGACATTTTTGACCAATCTGTATAATCTGACCCAATCTGTATAATATGATTGAACTTGACTTTGTAAAGTGCCTTGAGATGACATGTTGCATGAATTGGTGCTGTTTAAACAAAATTGAATTGAAAGTCATGAATTTTTTGCAATAAATAAACATCTGCCTTTAATCTTTTAAATTGGTTAAAATATTCAGCTTTTGCTCTCTGGTGCCAGCTCCATGCACATTTCATGTCACAAACCATAACTTCACCATTGATGTGAGTGAGAAGCTGAAGCTGAAAAGTGCATGTCCCTATAGAAATAGATATCCATAGACCCAGGTGACATCATATGAAGTGCTTGTCATTGTCTGATCAACAGGAAAGAAGCAGAGGAATAAGATAAAGAAAGACAGAGAATTAAAAAGGTGCAGAGATTGAAAAGGGGTGAAAGAAAAAGTGTTACGACTCATAACACAAAAACCCAGCTGTGACTAACCAACATACCGTGCAAATGTACTGCTGTGCATACATTTAATTTATCGTGTTCAGTTCTATTCACTTTTAACAAGTGTCTGGTGAACTGGTTATTGATGCTGCAGCTCTCTGCCACGACTTCTGACCTGCTCTTTTTGCTTGTAATGCTCCAATTTAACAAAAATTGGCCAATGCCGGGTTTTATTGGGCTTCTTACTTCTGAGCCGGTGAACACGGTGGAAGCTAATGTTTTTTACCTCATCTCCTGGAAGTTTTAGCGCCCCCGCCCCCACCTCAGATCCTCAGACCACCATTCTGTGATGCTAATTCCTGCATACAGGTCCCTGCTGATCAGAGCAAAACCAACAGTGAGGCAGGTGAGGGTGTGGACTGAGGGAGCAATGGAGGCGCTCCAGGACTGTTTTGAGTGCTCTGACTGGAACATGTTCAAAGCTGCAGCAACTTATGAGGACAAGATCAACATTGATGAGTACGCCATGACTGTGTCAGCCTACATCAACAAATGCATTGAGGACGTCAGCACCACCAAGACCATCATCACCCGAGCCAACCAACGACCCTGGATTACTGAGGAGGTCTGTCAAGCTCTAAAAGCTCAGAACTCAGCCTTCAAGTCTGGAGACAAGGAGGCACTGCTTCAGGCTTTGTTACACAGTCCAGCCATTCATCAGACATCAATAACCTCTTGACAATTAGTGAGAAGGATGAGCCTGTCTCTCCCCACACAGTTTATTCTTGGAGGCATGGATGACAAACAAACTCTAAGATCATCTTCCACTTGTAAACCAGCTCTGCATTTGTTCTTCATTACAGTCAGAGCTGAAAATGTTGATCCACAGAGGTAAGTGGTTGAAACGTGTCAGGTTCAAATACCTAAAACATTCATTAAACAACACAAGGGAAGAAAGACAACAAGCGTTAGTTTGGTTTTATTTGAGAGGAGAACAGCAGAGATGTGCTCAGTTACAACTCCTTACTGCTCTGAAAACACCCTGTGCTTCCTCTCTCTTTATTGTGTTCAGGGAGGTCCCTAATTAGAAACCATTTATGATGTGACATTCAAGATAAAACAACGCCATTCACACAGTTCAGTTCAGGTCTTAGAAAAAGAGTCATATCTCTGCAGGCCTTCTGCAATGATAAGAGAGACAGTTGAAAAACATAGTATGAGGTAAGATGAAGCATGGTATATGTTCCAGTAAATAAATGACAATAATAATAAACACAATAATACATAAGAGAGATATTAGTCATCTGAAAAACACTGTCTGAATAAACTCAAACCTTAAAACCTTTTTAATAGTAATGAGTAAATATGTGATAAATGCCATAAACATGGTAAATAAAAATAAACATGTAGAGAATAATAAAAATAATTCTAACAAAGCGGCAGCAATATTTTCATGGCCTCAGCAGCCAGTTCAGGATACTCATGTGAGAGGGACGCCCAAAAGTCTGCATGATTTTCCTGCTGGAATCTGGCCTTCAATGTTCTGTCACAAGATAACTCCAAGAGCTGTTCTTCTGTTTTACCTCTTAAGCCATTTCTTGTTGCAGCAGGTGAAAATGGATCAGCATCCAGTCCCAGGCATCAGTGTTCACATCAGAGAAATATGAGCTGAAGTTCTCACACAGTGATGTTAGGTGTGAAGTCACAACATCCCTCACAATAGCAACAGACAGCTTCTCATTGATTAAAAAGTCAGTTGGTGAACATGTCTGTTATTCTATCTTCTATTCTTCTTCATAAAGGCGGTGATTTTGTCACCAACTTCAAGGATAGATGTGTAGCCTCCTTGGATGGAGAGGTTGATGCTGTTCAATAGGTTGAATATGTCTGTTAGACAGGCTAACTTGGCAATGCAGTCTGGATCATGAAAGAAATATGCAATGTCTGGTTTCTCCTCTCAAATTCAGCCATTTCTCTGTGTAGCTCAACAACTCTCTGCAACATTTTCCCACGAGACAACCATCACACCTCAGTGATAAAGCAGTGCGTCATGTTCAGCTTCCAGATTTGGGCAAAGTTGACCAAACAGCTGTGATTTCAAAGCTCTGGATTTCACAAAGTTAACTGCAGTGATAGCTGTGTTCAGAACAGAAGATCTGGGTCCATGTCTCTGGAAGCTAGTGCCTGCTGATGCAGGACACAGTGGGTAGCTATAACGCATGGATTGATGGATTTTATCCACGCTTCAACTCCACTCTTGGGACCAGTAATCGCTGCTGAGCCATCCGTACAAACAGAGACATTCTTTCCAGCTCAGTCTCGCTTCAGTCAGAAAAGCATCAACTAGCTTAAATATTTTCTCACCAGTTGTCCTGGCCAAGACCTCCTGGTAGAAACAAAAATCCTCCAAAATGTTTCCCTCCCAGGGATAGAGCACCAGAGCTATCAGTTGAGCAGCATTGAAAATGTCTGTAGATTCATCCAGCTGTATAGAAAACTGATCACATGAACACAGTCTATCCAATCACTGTTCCTGAATGTCAGCCGACAGTTCTTTAATTCTTTTTCTCACAGTGTCGTCTGAAAGAGGGACAGTTTTTAACTTGTTAGCTGCTTCTCCACCACAGCAGGAAGCACAAGGTCCATTCCTATTTAGTGTGGCTTCTTACTGTTTGCATTGCGCTACACCAACAGATACAAAGCTTGTTTTCTAGCACTTGAAGACAAACACATTTTGGTCTCCAATCCTCATTCTCCATAAAGCCAAACTCGATGTAACTGTTGTCATACTTCCTAATTTTAACTGATTTGGCTTTTACCTTACATGATAATTTGGACAGAGTTAAATATTTGTCCATTGTGATACTTGGCTCAAACACGACATCCTCAGCAGTGCCTCCTCAGGCCCAACTACATATTTTCACAGGCCCCCAACCCATGGTCTGGAGACCCCAGTTTGAGGACCGTTGCACTAATGGACTCAGGCATGAACCTCCAAAGGCATCTAAATGCAATTACAAAGTCTGCCTTCCATCACCTGAAGAACATTTCCAAGATTAAAGGACTGATGTCTCAGCAGGTTATGGAAAAACTAATCCATGCATTTAATTTTAGTCAAATCAAAAACTGAAATGGTGTTTTCACAGGTCCACCAAAAAAAATCAGACAGCTGCAGCTGATCCAGAACGCTGCTGCTCACATCCTCAATAAGACTAAGAAAGCAGAGAACATCGACCTGATCCTTAAGACCTTACACTAACTCCCTGTATCTCAGAAAATAGAGTTTAAAATAAATGTGTTAGTCTATAAAATCCCTGAATGGCTTAGCACCTAAATACATGTCAGACTTGTTATCAGTGTATCAACCCTCCAGACCACTAAGGTCTTCTGATTCAAGCCTAATCTGGTAAACGGCTTGTACTTGGTGAGCACTTTAACTTGTCAGACAACCATAAAGCGCTTTACAACTTGTAAAAAGTTTACTTCCTACATTCTACCAACTGGAACAAACTTCCAGAAGACTGTAAAAAGGGCTTGAAAGCCAATTTTCTTTTAAATCAAGATTATAAAACACATTTGTTTAGGATTGCCTTTAACTGTTCTAGTTAAACTTTTAACTGAAACATCATTTACATTTGTAGTCCAATTTGTTTGTGTTTATTTTCCTACATTTTAATCATGTAAAGCCCTTTGCATTGTCCTACTGAAATGGGCTACACAAAAAAACTGGCATTGTCTTGCATTGTATGGACTACCTTGTGTCTGTTTAAATTAAATTTTTGGCTAAATCTTTGACCACATAAATCACAGCAAAAAGGTTTCTGTCCTGTATGGATTCTCACATGTCTGTTGAAAACAGATTTGACGCTAAATCTTTTTCCACATAGATCACAACAAAAAGGCTTCTGTCCTGTATGGATTTTCATGTGTGTGTTTAAAGCTGATTTATGCCTAAATCTGTTTCCACATGTATCACAACAAAAAGGCTTCTGTCCTGTATGGATTGTCATGTGACTGTTTAAATTAGATTTGCAGGAAAATCTTTGTTCACATGTATCACAACAAAAAGGCTTCTGTCCTGTATGGATTCCCATGTGTGTTTTTAAATTAGATTTCTGCCTAAATCTTTTTCCACATAGATCACAACAGAAAGGCTTCTGTCCTGTATGGATTCTAATGTGTCTATTTATATTTGATTTTTGCGTAAAGCTTTGTCCACATAGATCACAACAATAAGGCTTTTGTCCTGTGTGGATTCTCATGTGTTTGTTTAAAGCCGATTTGTGGCTAAATCTTTGTTCACATAGATCACAGCAGAAAGACTTTTGTCCTGTATGGATTCTCATGTGTGTGTTCAAATTTCCTTTTTCACCAAATCTTTGTCCACATAGATCACAACAGAAAGGCTTTTGTCCTGTGTGGATTCTCATGTGTTTGTTTAAATCTGATTTGTGGCTAAATCTTTGTTCACATAGATCACAGCAGAAAGGCTTCTGTCCTGTATGGATTCTCATGTGTGTGTTTAAAGTTCCTTTTTGACTAAAGCTTTGTGCACACATATCACAACAGAAAGGTTTCTGTCCTGTATGGATTCTCATGTGTGTATTTAAATGTCCTTTTCTGCTAAATCTTTTTCCACATAGATCACAACAAAAAGGCTTCTGTCCTGTATGGATTTTCATGTGTGTGTTTAAAGCTGATTTATGCCTAAATCTGTTTCCACATGTATCACAACAAAAAGGCTTCTGTCCTGTATGGATTGTCATGTGACTGTTTAAATTAGATTTGCAGGAAAATCTTTGTTCACATGTATCACAACAAAAAGGCTTCTGTCCTGTATGGATTCCCATGTGTGTTTTTAAATTAGATTTCTGCCTAAATCTTTTTCCACATAGATCACAACAGAAAGGCTTCTGTCCTGTATGGATTCTAATGTGTCTATTTATATTTGATTTTTGCGTAAAGCTTTGTCCACATAGATCACAACAATAAGGCTTTTGTCCTGTGTGGATTCTCATGTGTTTGTTTAAAGCCGATTTGTGGCTAAATCTTTGTTCACATAGATCACAGCAGAAAGACTTTTGTCCTGTATGGATTCTCATGTGTGTGTTCAAATTTCCTTTTTCACCAAATCTTTGTCCACATAGATCACAACAGAAAGGCTTTTGTCCTGTGTGGATTCTCATGTGTTTGTTTAAATCTGATTTGTGGCTAAATCTTTGTTCACATAGATCACAGCAGAAAGGCTTCTGTCCTGTATGGATTCTCATGTGTGTGTTTAAAGTTCCTTTTTGACTAAAGCTTTGTGCACACATATCACAACAGAAAGGTTTCTGTCCTGTATGGATTCTCATGTGTGTATTTAAATGTCCTTTTCTGCTAAATCTTTGTCCACATAGATCACAACAGAAAGGCTTCTCTCCTGTGTGGATTCTCATGTGTCTGTTTAAATTTGATTTTCTCATAAATGTTTTGCCACAGTCTTTGCAGCTAAGCTTAACTCCTGTGTGGCCTTTCCTACACTTTTTCTTCTCTGTAGAACATTTCTTATATCCAGAGTCTGACAAGTGTTTCAGCTCAGACAGAAGGTGCTCTGCAACACCGTCCTCTTCATTCTCCTCAGTGTCTTCAGTCTCTAAAAAAATTGAAGTATCTCCATGATCTTGTATCCTGGTGTCTCCATTTTCTTCTGAAAGCTCTCTGCCTTTAATTTCTTCTGGATAAAGCTGTGAGAGCAGCAGAGACTGTTCATCATCCAGACTCTTTATGGGAGGAGCAGAGACTGGAAACCTGATGGCATTAATCACCTCCTTCCCATTGAGCTGCTCTCCTGGCAGACTGATGTAGACTCCCTCCTGTTCCTCCTTGATGTGGGGGGGCTTTGGATCATGCAGGTCAGCAGGAGGTCTGTGGTCTAAAGAAGCTTCTTCTTTAACAACCAGCTTCTGCTTAACATCTGCAGGAAACATTGAAACACATTATGCATTTTAGAAAGTATTTTAAACCCAGCCCGAACTGAGGCACATTTTAATAAATATATATTTAGGTAATATTAGTTAGATTTCATTTTTTTTGGCATTTTTCATGTTATTTTGCCTCACAACCTGCCATGTAATATGGATTGTTGGATGATTTAGTTTACAACATTTCATGTAAAGAACATGCAGCAGAGTAAAACACAGAACAAAACAGAAAACTTATATGTCCTACAATGAATAAAGCGATATAATGAGCAGTTCAACTCGATAATCATTAGTGGACGATAAAACACAAAACACCACCCAGATAAAAACCACAAGCTACTTCAAAGCCAGGGATATTGATAGTATAATCTCATCCTGAACTGAGGCACATTGTAATAAATATATATTTAGGACATTTTGTTGGATTAAATTCTTTGACAGAACATGCAGAACAGTAAAACACAATAAAATGACATGACTGTTATAACCCCTCCAAAAACTCAGTTCTTTGTAGAGCTACCTTTTTTACCCCAAAGTGCTGATGACTCGACATTTTGCTTTAACAGCTTGGCTGAAAAGGTCAATGTTTAACTTTGTACGATGTGCCTATTATGTCCATGTTCACACATAAAAGAGCATCAGATTATAAGGCTTTTAGAATTATTTTATTATTCTCTACATATTTTATTTTTATTTACCACGTTTATTGCATTTATCAAGTATTTACTCATTATTATTAAAAGGTTTTATGGTTTGAGTTCATTCAGATAAAGTGTTTTTCAGATGACTGATATATCTGTCTCCTATGTTACAGAGTAAGGCCTGGTGCAAAAAACAGTCTCACCATCAATGTTGATTGTTTTTGCTAGCACTATCTTGTCCATGATGAATTACACCAAGGCATCTTTTGATACTCCTTTTCTTAGAAGCTTTGACTAATCTGCCACAACTACAGTATTTTGATCTAATTTTCTGAATAATTCCTTCTAATCCCCGCCAAAGTGGAACCGGCCATGGGCCCCGGAGCCCCCAGGGGCGCCCCACCCACCCGCGGGAGCCCCGACCAGTGGGTGTCTCTCCTCCAGGCCCCAGACTCCGTGCGGTAATCGAAGAGCAAAACTTTTTTATTTTGGGATCTTATTTATTATACAGACCCCTGTTCCCTGGACAGAACCAACACCAGGAGACGACATGAACCAGGACCGAGATATGGAGCTGGACACAGAGCCCTCCAAACATCCACACCCCCTCACCTGAAAATGTACTCCCACCCCAACACTAACAACTCTCAACACACATGATAATAGACACCCAGGCTGCGTTAACCCCCACTCCCTCCTCTCCCCCTGCAAAGGGACCCCTAAAGAGGGGAGCATCTGCCATGAGATGTTAATGTCCATATCCCTCTACCAGCTCAACAGGCCCCAAAGCCCCCCAGTACACCACAGGCCGTGGTAGGGCAAGATACCCAGGGATTACGCCGACCCAATCCACAAGCGACATACTCCATGAACCCAAACCCCCACGCCCCACCAGGACACCCACCCAAGTATGACACACCACAGGAAACCAGAGCCCCGGACACAACCTAGACCCACCCAGTGGCAGCACAACTACCAGGCCAGTAACCCACATCCGTCAGCATGAAACCCCCCAAGAGCATCACAAACAGCCGCCGGAGGTCGCTCTGTGGTACCCCAAGCCCCGGCCAGGTGGGGGCCACACACTCCGGGGCCAGACCCACCAGACACCCCACTCCGAGCACCCCCCAGAGCCCCAAGACTCAATAACCCCCTGAATCAGCCCTCATGCCCCACAGGATGCATCCCATAGTCCCCCACCCCCACTAAGTGATGGAGCCGATTAAAGGAGCCCAGAGATCTGATGCGGATGCAGATGCTGGAAAGTTTTCTTTATGAAACATAAGGCAGTGAAAACCTTGCAAACTGATTTTTTCCCCTCCAAAGTGCTGTAATTAAAGTTAACCAGCAAGCAAACTGAGGGGGAAGATGACATTTTAAAACTAAAGCACTTTGACAAGTCCTTAGATATCTGCACCCAGAACCTCTAACAGGTGAACATAATCATAACACATGAATATAATTATCAGGTTTATTGCCTGTGCACTGTGGACAGATTTTAGAATGTGCAAAACCCATCTTAAATTAATTTTTGATCTGTATAGTGTACTCTGAAGGATTTTGTATTGTATTAGTTGTAAATTTGGGTTTCTAGTCATTTTAAAAGTTCTCAGTGTCAGGGTTTAGTTTTTACTTGGCTTTTGTTTACCATTAGTTTTCAGTCCTTCTTCCTTGTTAGGGTTTTAGTTATGATCTGGCTTTATTTTCTGTTAGTTTTTAGTTCCTTCTCCCCCTCTACCTCAGCTTTCCTTTCACTCCCTCTGCAGTTGTCACACATGTCGGTCATTAATCAGTCAGACTCACTTCACCTGCCAGCCTCCCTCTGCCTTCACTTCTCTCCCGGTTTGTCATCAGACTCTACTCACTCCTCACCTGTCTGCCTGGTTTGCTCCTGCTAGCTGTTTGTTTCCTGCATCAGTTTTACCCTATTAGTCCCTGCCTGCTGCTGGATCTAACCTGTCTCCCCTATAAACCTCAGGAGGAGCTAGTAATCCTTCTGTGGTTTTGGCCTACAAGTATTCATCCAGCCTAGCTGCTAATCCTGTTGTGACTCTGACCTGCAAGTATTCACCCAACCAAGCTACTAATCCCGTTGTGGCTCTGACCTGCACAAACTTTCTGCCGTGCTGTTGGTCCCGCTTGTAAGTCCCTGTCTCCACTCGGCTCCAGCCAGAACTCTCTCCGGGCCATCAGCTCCTGCTCTCATCTACACCCCTGTTCCAGTTCAGTTCTGCCTCTCTGGTTTCATCATCCACCGCTCCATCTACCTTTCAATAAACTCTCAATTTTAGTACCGTGTGTGGCGTTATCTCTGGGTTCATCCATAAACAAATCATGATACTTAGACATATCTGAGTCCAGATGTTTTGTTCAAAGCTTACTGAAAAGCCCTCTTCCCATTTCATAATAGGAAGAGATATTGAATCATCTAGTTTAGTCAGTATTCTGCAAAGTTTTGGGGGGTTTAGATCTAGGAACTTGTAATATATTTGTTGAAATTTGTAAACCACCTTTATTAAGCTTAAATTTATTTCAAATTACAGATTTCATTTGTTGATATTCTATGAATTTACTTTTTATTAATACCATATTATATATTTAATTTATCAAACATGATAAACTCAGTTCCTTCTAATATATGTTCCAGGTATTTATTCTTCCAGTATAGAAAGTTTGTAATTTTCTTTGTAGGATATCAGGATTATTCCAGATGGGAGTACGACTGCATGGGATAAGTGATGACTCCGTCATTTTAGGAAACTCCCATGATGCTGTCAGAGAAGAGCTGATGTTAATATTTTTAAAGCATGTATGCCATTTTATATTTGAGCTAATAAACAGCACATCTTAAATCATGATATTATTGCATATTTTCTGTTCTGTGTCTAGCCAGGGCTCATGTAAGGGATTATGTTTTATCCATTTAGAGATGTATTGTAGCCTATTTGCTAAGCAGTAGTGATGAAAGTTAGGTAGATATAGTCCCCCTCTATCTTGTGTCCTCTGAGTGCTGGAGATAAAGAAATACATTATCTGCATAAAGACTGATTTTATGTTCCATGTTCATGCATTTTATACCTTTAACAACTTTAATTTGTCTTATTGTTGCTGCTAATTAAAAAAAAAGTAAAAAACAATAACTGGACTTGTTTTCCGTAGTTTGAAGAAATTTCACATCCTTTCTCAATTCAAAAAGTCTGGAGTATTGTGGAGTATCAAGCTTTATACTACTTCCCATCAAAGGCCTTGTAATGGCTTAGATAACATGCAAATTCAACAGAAACAGGTCCACCCCCTTAGTAATGGGAAGTTGTTAAAGTCAGACCCGGCTACCGAAACAAATTGCAGGCTAAAACAGTTGTCTAGCTCTAGTAGAAAACTAAAACGATTTTAATAAAATCCCATCTCCTTGAACTCATTTTACTGGTCAATTTATTTTGAAATGAGTCAGATTTGTCAAATCTGATATCAATGAATAATAGTTATAATGAATAATATTGATTGTTATAATAAAACAAGAAAAGAATAATGGTTAATCAAGTGTCACTATGAAACGCCCCAAGAGGGTTTGAGTTCTACTGATCAACTTAAAAACATTTCATGGCTGTGCGAAAGAGAAAAGTCTGATTGAGCTCTATAAGATAAATTAAGTTTATATTAAGGTAGATTTATTACTCATGTTGGGAAGCTATTGATAAAAGTTTTTTTTTCCGGTTGATATATCATGATTGTTAAAGTGATCTTGTGGGTTATGTGGCTCCGTGATTGTACATTTTGAGCGGAGTTTTTTTTTTTTTTTTGCCTCAGCTCAGTTGTGTGCTAAAGGCATGTTCTAATGTCTTTAATAGTTGTGCTTTTAACATGAGAGAGTTGAGATTTGGGCTTAGTGTATTCTTTTAAATTGGGGAGGTTTTATGCTGGGTTTGGCTGTAAACTAACAGTGAGATATGGTAACCTCTAGTTAGGGCTGAACAATTAATCGCATTTTCAATATAATCGCGATTTAAATTTTTTTTGCAATTTCCAAATTGCAGAGGTCTGCAATTTTTGGCTATGTAACAATTAGGGAATTAGACACGTCCATTAGGAACGTCCATTAGGTGTCGGTAAAATGTTTGAAGTGGGTTTGCCTCCACATGGAAGGGAAGACAGTTGCAGCAGTGAGAATCTAATTTTATTACTTGTATTAGAGTTTGTATAATCATACATAGCATAAAGTACAGGTCAATCAGTTTATTACATAGAATTGCATGTTGGTTGGAATTTGCACTTTATGTTCAACAAGGATTAATGTCCAATTAAATTAAAAGATGTTCTCTTGAACATTCTGATCAATAGAAATATTAAAAATTATTTTTTTAAATAGTCCTTGTTTAAAAACATCTTTATTTAGAGGGCATTTTTGTTGCTTGTGGTTAATGCAGAGAAAGGTCAAAATTGCAATTTTGGTTGAAATATATCGTGGGCAGAACGCAGTCATTTCTGCTCCGAGTTTATATGCGGTCAGTCTTTTAGCAACTAATCCGCATGGCAAGGAAACAAATTGATTTGTTGTTTGTATATATTTCAAAACACATGATAAATTAAACTGGGGAAAAAAATTAATTACAGCAGCTATGAGAACAAGGAACAAGGATCAGAACAAAGCAGAGTTCCCTTATGCCCGAAGTAACCCAAGTTTCTTCAGTTTTGCAGTTTTACTGCTTGGTTCTGCTCCTGCGCTCCTAGCTGTCATAGCTAACCCTCCTAGCTAAATGTTTACTTCAATGCTGACGTTTCAAACTTAAATTAATAGCGCTGCTTCCAGCTCGCCCTCGTTTGCTTCATTGTCTCTTCTTGTAATTGTTTGGTAATAAGACCGAATATCCATCCCGCTGTACTGACACCAACAGATCAGACTGGTTTGTTCCTTTTTATTCTTCTCTTTTCCTCCTCATTCCTTGTAACTGTTTTTAACTGTGTGTTTGCAACCTTCACACCTGAACTCCCCTATTGCGGGATAATGAATGACTTATTCTGATTAATTTCTGTATGTTGTCTAAAACACGGCAGGATTGGTCCTGGTGACCAGACGTCCCCGATTTCCGGGGACTGTCCCCGTTTTGGACCACCTGTCCCCGGCTAAAGCTGTCCCCGGAAATGTCCTCGATTTTACTGAGGGGGAAAATGTTGAGTGTAGACTGTTATTACGGTAGAGCTAATGCACGCAGAAACAGGTGTTACGGTAGCTGACTTAACATAAAGATGAGGAACAGAGTGTACCACTAGATGGCGGTAATGATCCTCTTGATGTCAGCTGCCATTAAAACACGAAGAAGAAGAGCACACCACTTTTAAAACAGAAGAAGAAGAAGTGGAAGCTCATTGTCAACTGGTGGCAACTGATTGGGAGCTTCCCTGTGTTATGGTAATTGTTATTCGTTTCATTTTATTCAGATCGGGCTGGTCCTGTGATTAATTTTTGGTTTGAGACCATGAGTTGCTGCTCACATGAGTAAAAGACACTCATAATATGTAACAGAATGATTGAAAACTCTTTGTAAGGCACTAATCTGGTACGCTGGTTCTCCAGGGATCAACAAGGGTTTATCTAAAGATGTTTTAGAACTGATTGGTGACCTTTAGTTTATATGTCAGATAGTTAGTTATTATAAGTTATTATAGGTTGTTTTGCTGATTTATGGTTGTGATTTATGGAGTATAGACTTCCAGTTTTGGGTGTGCTTTTCTACTGCTCAGTTTAGATATATGAATGTTCCTCATGAAAAATAGGAGTCAGTAACAGGAGAACTCAATGAGACAAGATCTACATGATATGAGAATCACAGAGGAAGAGAACCACCTGTTTAATGTTCATTTATTATGTAGTTTTTGACTGTAGCTCCTAATATTGTGGTAATTACCATTTTTAGTATTTAAATCAGGTGAGATAATAATAATAATAATAATAATAATAATAATAGGAAGTTTTCATCTTGTACATTCTAATGTTTTTGGAAGTGATTTTAATTATATATTGTCTCTGTTTTGGAATAATCTAAGATTGATACAAGAGGAGAGAGGAAGAAGATAGGAAGACAAGATTAAATGAGTGGAGGAAACTAGGAACACTGATGGAAAGAACAGTTGACAAGAAGGGAGAAAAAGTTAATTAGAATATTAATAAAGTTCAAGTGATAAATCCTTGACATGATTTAAATTATAAACTAATGTACTGAGTAATATAGCGTGTGAAGTATGCTATGTAAAATAGAGTGGCTATATACTCAGGTTTAATTTGAGAAGCCTAATAGGGGGTTTTCAGGTGACGTCACGCTCACGTGACTACTCAGCGCGTCCGCCATATTGGGTGGCAGTCGTTTCGCACCGTTGACCTGCATTGTATGATGCCTTAGGTAGTATTGGAAGTGAACAATGGGGAAAACGTGTTTAATGGTTGGTTGCACGGCCCGTGGAGGTGGAGATCAACGCTCTATCGCCTACCAGCCGTGATAGTGAATCAGTGTGAAAAAACAAAACAGCTCTCTGAACAACGCCGTCACCTATGGCTGACACGGATATCCAGGTCCGATTTGGACGGTGTTAAGCTGGAATACGCCAGAGTCTGCGGTGCTCACTTTGTCACAGGTAATTAACTGTTAAGTATTTAAAACATGTAAGAATATATTAATAATAGGGCTTGGGCATCATGACGTATTACTTTCCGCGGCTGCCATGTTGACTGCCTCCGCCGCCTCTACTGCCTATGACTACCGCGTACTGTACTCCCTCTCTCAGCCGTGTTTTAATTTGATTAATTTCACCTTAACTTGATTTCAACCATGGTAAACCGTTGCTGTGTTGTGGGCTGTAACAGCGCAACACATGATCGCCATGGGAAAAACATAGAAAATGGGTTAATTTTCCACCGCTTTCCTGCCTGGAGGCGCAACCACAGACAACAAGTGTCAGAGATAACAAAGAGTCGTCGGCTCGCTTGGATCGCGGCTGTAAGTCGACCGAACATAACTTTCCACAGTATCCCGATGTCAATGAGAGTGTGTTCTAAACCTTTGAAACACATAGCAGCTAGTTAAAAGTACATTACATGCGTGAGTGGTTGTTAGCGCTAACGGTTAGCATGTGCTAACCCGTCTGAGCGCAGCTTACCTTTGAACGAGTTGCTGTGTTCCCACTGTTTGCTGGCTTTATGATCTGCAGCGCCTACCGGCGTAAATACAACTTAATTTTGCCCTGGTCATTGTTCTGCTTAAATAATTAAAGCCGCGAGCGGCGTCGATCAGCCCTGCAGCCAAGCGCCTTTGCGCACCGCCGGCCGTCAGCCACCGCAGAAGCATGCGCCGCATTTGCGTCGGATTGTTTACATTTTTACCATCTTATTAAAACTCACCCGTCCACGTATGATGGCGATTTCCTTGATGTACATAACCAGATGTGAACTGGTTGTGAGCCTCTAGACCCTTGTAAGCTCTCATTTCCTCAAGAGTGTGCAGAGGGTTTTCACCGAACACCAGGTAATGCACTATGTCGCCGTGCTCTACATTTGGCCAATCATCTGGATTACGGCTAAACAAGGCACCGTGGAGGGCATAGGGGTCCATATGGTCGATCACGGAACATTTCCTCAGATATACGTCCTTATCTGGTCGCTCTAGCCCGCTGGCGTACTTATCCATTCGCTATACGATAATACGTGTACGACAACTAGAGATAAGGAAGTGTGCCACCCAATATGGCGGACCGGAAGTTGGCCAGTGACGTCAGTGAAAACCCCCTATTGTCTGAGGATATAACCTCTTTCTGAGTCTCTGCACTGAACATGAGTTTCACTGCACTTCCCTAGCTGTGGCAGAATGAAGAGTCAGATTAGTTGTATTTATTTCTTGTGTTTTAGAAATGTCTGTTCTGCACATAATATATCCTCTTCTGCTCTTATTTTATCCAGACCTCTGGATATCATGGCTGATGGCTCTTCAGAGACAGAAGGCTTTAAAGAAACCAGAGATGATCTCATGTTAGCTAACTCACTGACTGGAGGTAACTCACCTTATAGCAGCAAACATTATACTTGCACATCTACTACCATACAGATAATGTAGTTATACACACTTTATGTAAGTTTATACATGCTCATGCTGCACTACACACACAATCACTTGCTTTCATGTCAAGGAGATTTCCAAATCTGTGCTTTTTTGAACATGTTTAACACATTTTCACCTCACAACATCACAACCAGGGTCCGAAATTAACACTCGCCAGTCGCCAAATGCGAGTAAATTTCCCGTTTGGCGAGTGAATTTCAGAGGGCTAGCTGCCACATGGCGAGTAAATGTTTGTACCAAATAAAATAAAAATAACATAAAAATAACGAAACCCATATGATCCGTTCACAGCTCTGTCCATCCAGAGCTCAGTCTAGACCCGCCTTCTGCGGTGCTGGTTCAGCTTCTTTCACATTCAGAACCAGTCATGGCTCCACGCTGGATCAGAAAACAGATCTGCTAACCAGATACAGTCTAAAACGCCAATTAGTCTGTTTATAAGTTTCGTTCTTATTTATTCTGTTTTTTTAACTACCTGCGCTGCGGCTCTGTGCTTCACCGCTCTTACTGCGCCTCCCCCGCCCCCCCTCGGAGCCAGGTGCTCTTATCAGCGGCCAGCCTTCAAAACGTGAATCGCTACGTTTAATGTCCTTCCACTCGTACCAAAATGTCCCAATTAAAGTCAGTAGGAGAGTCGGTAACTGTTTTTCATGCTCTTTTGTTTTTAACGACACAGAACCAGCGGTGCTTCGGTGGGCGTGTTGCGTTGCGCTTGAATTCAGGTGCGCAAAATTACGTTACATGTAACCTGTAACATCGGGGGCGCAGCGCACGAGGGTAAAATCCAGCAGCGAGATCAGCGTAAAGACGCAGCGTGAACCCTGAGTGCTTTAAGTGTTGCAGCTGAGGGGGAAATTTTTAACCGTGCACAGGGGCGGTTCTGGCCAGGGGCCAACAGGGGCCTATGCCCATGTAGAACTGTTCTTGGCCCCTGTTATGGCCCCTTACTAAAAACATGATGTTAAATTTCTTATGATAAAATGCTGACAAAGATAACGTGACTGACTGGTCATTTGGATCAGTTGTATTTTTTTTTGTTTATGTTTTTACCCAATAATAAAATAACAAAATAATTAAAAAATATAAAAAAAATAACAATTAAAATTAAGCAGTTTCACGTTAAGATCCCGCTGTATTGAGAAAAGATCAGGGGTCTGCAACCTGCAGTTCCAGAGCCACAATTGGCTCTTTGGCTTACTTAATATTTTAAACAATGAAATGTTGACCTGTTAAGTTCCCCCCCCCCCCCAATCTTTTGTTCTGTGCCCCTGTGAAAAATACTGCCCCCCCCCCCCCCCCCCCCCCCCTGCTAAATTTGGTCTAGAACCCCCACTAACCGTACAGGCTTGATGAAACTCTGCCTCATTCACAAATAAGACCAACATGGATAGAATAATGATAATCTGTAGTGTTTTTTGATCACCTGGATGTGAATCTGATAATTCATATTGTGTCTTTTATAATCAACTACAATATTTTCTTTTTTTTAAGTCAGGAAACAAAGGTTTCTCTTCCAGGGCCCAGTCAGCCACGCCCCCAACCACACCCCCCATAATTAACATAATCTCACTCTTAATTTTTATAAAAGTTGAGGTCTGGTCAGGATTAATATTTTGGCCGGTAAAAAATATGCCTGGCCGGTGGATTTTTACATCTACCGGCCAACTTGGCCGGTGAATAACAAAGTTAATTTCGGACACTGATCACAACCTATTTTCTTGTCCCAAACAGGCTCTTAGAACAACTCCACTACTTCCTGAACCTCAGCATCTCCTTTGTTTCCTGTCTTTCATTACTTGACAGACTGATTAATCCAGGTATGTCTGACCTCAGAAACCAGCCAGACACATCTGGATTAATCAGCTTGTCCAGTAATGAAAGACAGGAAACAAAGGAGCTGCTGAAGTTCAGCGAGTAGTGGAGCTGTGCCTATAGCCCATTAGTGGGAGAAATTAATCTCCTTCTTTGAGATGCACAGGCCCCTGATGCGATCAGTTGACAGTAAGAAACATATCATCCTTTACCTGCGGGTTTGACCACTTCTTTTTGATGTTAATGCAGAAAAAAAACTATTTCTCATAGGTATGTAAACATGAACAGAATAAGTATTTGTTAAACTTTTTTTGAAAGAGTGGGGGAACTCTGTCTCCACAGACAGGCACAGGGTAAATGTTTGTATTTACTGGTTTTTCTTTTACTCGTGTCACTCCCCCCTTAGGAGGCGGCAGAGTTCTTTGTGCCCAAATTGAAAAGCCCTGCTAACGACCCTTGACCCTTGACCCCTCCACTCCCACCCCCACCACTTTGCCTCCGGGCCCAGAGACACAGTTCTAGTTTCTATTAATAACAATATTGATGTATTCATTTTATTAATCTTATGATGCACTAAAGGTGTGGAGAGGCACTTTCCTGGCCTTTACACTTGATTTTTGTTGTTTAAATATTAATAAATATGTAAAAAATAAATGACACCGTTTCCTAATTTCATCTTGATGAGATGTATTCATTTTAATCCATGAGCAAGAAATGTCCCCAGATTTGATTTCAGAAATCTGGTCACCTTATGCTACATGCTAGCTTATCGTGTGCTGCAGCCTAAACCAGTTTTCTTGGGGAAAGCCTGCAACGAGTTGTGATGAAGAGGAGGAATCCATCAGCTGCTGAAAACGGCTCCTAAACTTTAGCTCCATCCACACAGTTAGCATGAAGAAGGAAATCTCCAAACCTGATGGGTGCAGCAGAACTCTGGGCTGGAAAACATCCCCCATCATTGGTGTCTCCTCTGCTGCGTCCTGCCGCTCTTTGAGCTCCTGCTTCCCTCCAGTTTCTCCGCTGTGCCTCCAGCTGCTGGACTTCTTTCCAGACTTCATCACCTGCAGCAGCTGCTGCTCTCTTTCAGCCTCACCAACACTCCCGCTTCTGCCCTCACAGTAGTGATGGGACATCTAAAGCCAGGCTTCTTCTTCTTCTTAATTTTAATGGCGGTTGGCAAAGAACTATGTGGTGCATTACCGCCACCAACCAGTAAGGAGTGTGGTTCAGGACAGACATGCTCAAAAATAACAAAACAAAAAAAAAGATATTCTTTTCACTAAACCTGTTATCAAAACATAACGAAACATAATCCTATGACTTGAATCGTAAGTACTTTTCCTTAAAATGTTTGTAAGACCATACTGCTCTTTTTCCTTTTCAAGACTCCTTATCAATTGTGTTCTTTGTCTTTGATATTTCATACAGGTACACATCACATGTTCTATCGTATCTAATTCCCCACAGACATCACATCTTCCTGTTTCATGTTTTCTAGTTATTATCCTTTCCTGTATTCTGTTCCTACCAATTTTTCCTCCAACAACCCCAACCTTCTGCTGGTGAAGATTCTCAGTCATCCAGGTCATGGTCATTCCAAAAAAAGGTAAAAAACAAAGCAACTGGACTTGTTTTCCGTAGTTGAAGACGTTTCGCTTCCTCTCCCGGAAGCTTTCTCAATTCAAAAAGTCTGGAGTAATGATGAGTAACAAGCTTTATACCATTCCAAACAAAGGCCTGTAATGGCTTAGATAACATGCAAATTCAACCGAAACAGGACCACCCCTTAGTAATGGGCGGTCGTTAAAACCATTAAGCCAGCGGAATGAACCGAAACTGGTCCACTCCTCTGTAACGAGGAGTCGTTACAGAGGAGTGGACCACTCTAACGACTCCTCGTTACAGAGGAGTGGACCAGTTTCGGTCCATTCCGCTGGCTTAATGGTTTTAACGACCGCCCATTACTAAGGGGTGGTCCTGTTTCGGTTGAATTTGCATGTTATCTAAGCCATTACAGGCCTTTGTTTGGAATGGTATAAAGCTTGTTACTCATCATTACTCCAGACTTTTTGAATTGAGAAAGCTTCCGGGAGAGGAAGCGAAACGTCTTCAACTACGGAAAACAAGTCCAGTTGCTTTGTTTTTAACTTTTTTTGGAAAAACCCCAACCTTCCTTTGTATTCTGTAAAGCCATCTTCCTTTTATATCTTCTTCCCACTATTTTTTAACCTGACTCTCGCCAGATGGATTTCGCTCCGCCTAGCTCCACTCATCCATCTGGAACAGATCCATAGGAACGGCGTTTCAGAAGGCTGGGCCTTATCAAAACTCCTTGCATACGATTGGATCAGCCACTTGTCTGTCATCTTTATCAACGTGCTATTTCAACCACTCACACCGAAGCCAACCCGTGACTCTGATCAGAGCGACGCAGGAAAAACAAAACTTTTTTTTTTAATGTGTTTGCGGCTCTAATGGCATTTTATTGACAGTGAGCTGACAGGAGGAGGGGGGAAGACCGGCGGCAAAGCGCCGCGGGTCGGAGTCGATCCCAGGCCGAAGGGGTCGAGGACTAAAAGCCTCCTAACATGGCTCACGCCAAATGCTCCGCCACGGGCGCGCCCCGGAAAACAAAAGTTGCCAAATCCGGTCGGGAGAAGGGCGAAAACATCGTTTCCACCAACAAAAGCCTTCAGAGCTGTTCTCTGATGTTCTTTTAATGAAACAATATTAGGTAGATTGGACAACACGGAAGAAATAGCAGCATCAATGTTAACGCTTGCTTCCTCGATGTGAGTCGCCATTGTTGTCTAAATCAAAACAGTCTCACGTCACGGTCGCTTCTCCACTATGTCACATCTATGAAACGCCAGCCCTGCGTCCTGATTGGCTGGACAATAAAATTGGTTGGAGAAATTACTCTCTATGGAAGAGGTCCCAGATGGATGTAAGTGAAGCTAGGCAGAGCGAAATCCATCTGGCTAGGGTCAGGTTAACTGTTTTTGCCATTTTCTTGGATCTTTCTTTTAATAACACTTTTATATTAACACTTTTAATAACACTCGATATTACTTTTTTGTTTATCGACTCTTAAAGGTATACTATGCAACCGGGGTTGATTTTCCAGCAAGGCTCCCCCCAGAGGGTGAAAGTAAAAGTGCACTGTCGTAAAGATGCTCAGCTGTTCTGGTTTCTCCGTCAAGCCAGGCGCGGTTGTTTTGAGCTTAGCAGACAGGCGAACGCAACGAAAAGTCGGAAAAACATCAACATCAAGCTTCCCGCAGCGCTATCTTGGCGAGGCGGCGCCTCGGCAGTTTTATTATTATTATTTTTTTTAATGTTGGCGAGACGCTACCGCCGCCGCCTCGCCAAGCCGCAGCCGTCTCGCCAACATAAAATAAGAAGAAGAAGAAGAAGAAGAAGAAGAAGAAGAAGAAGAAGAAGAAGAAGAAGAAGAAGATTTTTTTGATTTTTAACAATACATTTATTTACAATTCATGAAATGCACGAAATACAATTTAAAAAAAAAAAAAAACCCACAATGTATCACATCAGGACAAGTTTTTTAAAAAAGATTAAAATAAGGTGCTGGTTGAAATTCCTAATTTTCCTTGAGTTGATATACTGCACAATATCCCATTAAAACCCCATAACTGGTATACAAATTTTTCATTATTCCCCAGTGCTCCTGTGGAAACAAAACTCTAGTCTCACTCTGGCCTTTATATTAACCTTCCACAGAACCACGTGCATCGAGTTGAGGTCCACAGCCTGGAGTCTGTCTTACGAGATTATATAAAATAGCCATTTTGCTTCTGCAATTAAATAATTTAAAATCTGCCTTTTGCTTATTGGCTTGTTAAAAGCCAGTCCATTAAATTTAAAAAACATAGAACTGGTAAAAACAAAACCAAAGTGGCTAAAAACAGTCAACAATAAACTAAAAAAAGTCGTCAGTCTCCTACAATCAATAAAAACATGAAAAACATTCTCAGGCAGACCACAGAAAGGACACTCGTTTAAAACCCCTGGACTAATAATTGATAAATACGAGTTCGTAGCGATGGCACCATGTAAAATTCTCCATTGGAGATCACCAGTTGGTTTTCTTTATAGGAGGTTATAAAGGGTCCTCCACTGAGGGGTTTGTCCTTCCAGTCGGTCCGCCCACACGCTCATGGCTCGACCTCGCAGAAGTTCTTTCATTCAGGACTTTAACACAGTTTTTATAGAGTACTTTTGGGCCTGTACTCTGAAGGCTCATCTGTGAAACTTTTCTGTGGCGAGGAGAGGACCGCTATCTTTTGTGAAGCCGGTATTCAAGGTCAACTCAGGGATCAGGTCTGTCGGGTCCGGTGAAGCTTCTCCCTCTTTGAGCAGCTGCAGGAGACGCCTCTCCCCAGCTGTCAGTCTTTCTTTCACCAGACTCAGGAAGCGCTGCACCAGTCTAGCAGATCGGACTCCAAGTAGAGGAGCGACGGCCTGGGCGTTGGCAAAGTCTGGTCCAGCCGTCTCCACCAGGTGCTTTCAATTTTGTCGTCTTGGACTTGCACAACGCCTCTGACAGTCCAGGTATTTTGCCACGACATACATCCAGTCTGGCCCCACAGACTAAAGGCTCGTTTAAAAGCCAATGCAGAGAGTTCTGCGCCTGCGAACGACATAGTTTAAAAAGACCACAGGATTTAAAAACACCCTGATAAAATTGAGGCAACCCCTTTAACTTAACAAAATTAAAAATCAGTTAAAACAGAGCAGCATCCAGCCCCAGAAAATTAACACGTCTGAGAATGCAACTGGCCACATCCTTCCATACAGGTGAACCTGTCAAATACTTCTGGATGAACTGTAATCTAAAAGTAGCCGTTCTACTGGCCAGATGGACGAGGCCCTGGCCCCCCTCCTCTCTCGGTAAAAACAAAACAGACTGTGGCACCCAGTGTAGACCGTTCCAAAAAAAATTAACCATCTCCGATTGGATTTTTACAAGTAGCCCAGATGGTGGGTCTAACACTGCTAGTTTGTGCCACAGCTGTGAAGCAACTAGATTGTTTAAAACCAGCACTCTGCCTCGGTAGGACATTTGTGAGTGTAACCATTTCCACTTTGATAACTTGTTTTGAATTTTTTCTTCAATATATTCCCAGTTCTTTTTCACAACATGTTTATCACCTAAAAACACACCGAGATACTTAAAACCATCCTTTTTCCATAAAAGACCCTGAGGGAGAACTGGGAGCCCGTCGGACCACTCGCCAACTGCCAGGGCTTCGCTTTTTCTCCAGTTCACCCTCGCAGCGGACAGAGTTGAAAACTTTTTTCGTGATCTCAGTTAAAACAGTGACATCCCGCTGATCTTTAATAAAAACAACGACATCATCAGCATAGGCAGATAAAACCATATTATTCTTAAAACCGGGTAAAACCAGACCATGAACAGTCAAGCGTATTTTCTGGAGGAGGGGTTCCAGGGGAGAGTGCGTAGAGCATCCCCGAGAGCGCGCAGCCCTGTCGAACGCCTCTACACACCCTAAAAGGAGCACACAGGCTGCCGTTGATCTTCAGCACACTCTCAATATCACTATACAAACCTGGATCTTAGCAATAAGACCCTCGCCGAACCCAAACCTCCTCATGGTTTCCCAGAGGAAGCCGTGTTCGACGCGGTCGAATGCCTTTTCTTGATCTAATGAAATCAAGCCCGTTTGCAAACCCAATGAACCGGAGACCTCCAAAACGTCCCGAATTAGGTAGATGTTATCTACCAGGGACCTGCTGGGGACACAATAGGTCTGATCCCGGTGGATGACCTGCTCCATAGCTCTTCCCAGCCTAGTGGCCAGGGCCTTGGAGAGGATTTTGTAGTCGGTGCAGAGGAGGGACACGGGGCGCCAGTTCTTGATGTCCTGCAGGTTCCCCTTTTTTGGCAGCAGGGTGATCACTGCCCTGCGGCATGACAAGGGGAGTGAACCAGCAAGCAGGCTCTCGTTGTAGACGTCCAGCAAGTCTTGGGCCAGAAGATCCCAGTAGGCCTTGTAGAACTCCACAGTGAGCCCGTCAACGCCCGGGACTTCTGGCCCTGCATGCTGAGGAGGGCTGTGTGGAGCTCCTGGAGCCCAAGGGAGCGCTCTAGCTCAGCATTGGTCTCCTCAGAGACCTGAGGCAGTTCGACACAGAACTCCTTCAGCAGTTCCTCGTTCTCCTTATATTCACTTTGAAACAGAGAACGGTAAAAACCCACAGCCCTCCTCCTGATCTGCCCTGGTTCACTCAGTTGCTGCCCCGTGTCCGACAGCAAAGAGTGGATCTGCTTCCTCTGCCCGTGCTTCCTCTCTAAGCTAAAAAAGAAGCTAGAGGGAGCATCCATCTCCGTGATGTTCTGGATCCGGGACCTGACCAATGTGCCTTGGACTTTATTCTCCAGCAGGTTTGCTAAAACTAGCCTTTTAGATTTGAGAGCTTCAATGTGCTCTCGATTTCCTGTGGATTCACTAAGTCGTTCTAACTCCACGATGTTCATCTCCAGATCTCTAATAGATCCGGTGATGTCACGAGTGACATTGAGAGTATACTGCTGACTCAGCAGTTTTATTTGCACTTTACCATGGTCCCACCACTGTCTCAGGCTGGTAAAATCAGACTTTCTCTGTCTAAAACCCGTCCAAAAATAACCTAAAATCTCTTTAAAACCCAGATCATAAGTTAAAGCTGAGTTAAAATGCCAGTAAGCGCTTCTAGGTAAAATGTTTCTGATAAAAACACTACCTAAAAGCAACGAGTGATCGGTAAAAGCCACTGGTAAAATCTGGCATGTTTTAAACACGTTAAAATGGTGTTTAAAACAATAAAAACGATCAAGACGAGCTAAGGTGATTCGGTTTTCTTTAATATGAGACCATGTGTACTGCCTGGAGCCTGCATGCATCCTCCTCCATATGTCCACTAGGCCGTGAGACGAGACCAGCTGCCGCAGAGCATGTTGGGCCGCTGAATGCGGCTCTGCATGATTACGATCTAAAAACTCGTTTTCCGTACAATTAAAATCCCCACCTATAAAAACATAATCTTCCGACCCACAATCACCCAGCATTTCCCCAATTTTTTCAAAAAAAACGCTTTTTCTCTGCATTGGTGATGGGAGCATAAATATTAATAAAAACAAGGTTAAAATGATCAAACTTTGCTTTGACTAAAAGACACCTCCCCTGAACGACGTGCTCAACTTCTGTAGAGTTTGGGTGAAAGCTCTGGAGAACAGGAAACCCACCCCTGCACTCTGGGAGGTGCCGTGACTTAAAATGACCTCCCCCCTCCACTCTTACCCCAGTCTGTTTCTATTAAAGAATCACTATGAGTTTCTTGCAAAAATAAAACATCAATTCTTTTATGGTTTATTGTTTGATAAATCTGTGCTCGTTTTACTGCCTCTCTAGCCCCATTGATGTTCAAGGATGCTATTTTAAAAGAATCCATAATGGGTGAGAGATTAAAAGCAACATACCAAACAGCTATACAGAATATTAAAGTGCATGTGCGTTTCATGAGATTCAAAATTGCTTTCTAACTTTACTCATAACTTTTTTCAATCTGTAAACTTGTTGTTCTGTAAGACCAACCTCTTCCTTGTTTCTAATAATGTGTCTGGCTGAAAAATAAAAAGTTCTCAAATCAGGAAAATAACTTTCAACTTTTACCCCTCTTAAACCTTTTGTTTGTTGCAGAAAAGTTAAAAACGATTCTACAGGATATCTTGTCTCTCCACAGCTGCTCTGTGACAGAGACACCACGCTGCTGTCAGACAGCTCGCCATCACTATCGCTGCTGTCACAAATGACTTTCCTTTCTGTGGTCAGCTTGCTGACCTGCCTGCTAGCCTGCACAGCAGCCACCACCTTTTTCCTTTTACTACGCCTTTTAGGAGCTTCCAGTTCCATCACCTGCTCCCCCTCGCCTTTCTCCTCCACAATCACCTCCCCTCCACCTTTCTCTCCCTGATCGCCACGCATACCATCCTGCTCCATTTCACCCTGATCCTCCCCCTCTTCACCAGTCACACAAGTTTCTCCACCACCACACACCACCGTGCTGCCTTCATTCACCACACAATCACTCTTTTGTAAATTAGATGGTTCCTCCACAGTCTTGTCTTCCACCAAACTTTCTTCCTGATCTCCAGCGACCGGGCCAGACGCCACGGGTTCCTCCGCGGTTACGCTGGAGTTCCCCGCAGCGCCAGACTCCTCCACCGCGGCAGGAGCTCCAGCCTCGCCGGACACACCCACCCGCTCCCCGGCTGCTGCAGGCTGCTGCTCCGCTGTGTCTGACGGAGCCGACCCGGCTCTGTTTGGACACATTCTTATCAAATGTCCCTCCCCTCCGCAACCAAAGCACTTCATGTTTGAAGATGTTGCAAACAATACATAGTCAAAATCATCGATTTTAACTTTAAAACACAGATTGAGTTCCTCGTCACGCTTATTTAAAATCATGTAAAGCTGTCTCCTGTGCGAAACGACATGCTTTAACAATGGTGATTTACATCCTGACAATATTTTTCTAATAGGAGAAACTAATTTTCCATGTCGAGACAACTCCTTGACGAGGAACTCATCACTGACGAAGGGAGGGACATTTGACAAAATAACCTTTGTAGTGGGCTGCACGAGCGGCAACACCTGCAGGAACGAGCCGTTCACGGAGATGCCCGTCTCCACCAACAGGTGTGCCTGCTCCACCTTCTCCACAAACAAGACCACCGCTCCGTTCATTCGGGCCGCGGACTTAATCGCACCATGACCAATAACCTCCCCCACCGCCAAACAAACTTCCTCCACGCTGCACGGAGAACCAGCACCCACCTTGATGCCGTTCTTCCGTGTCAGCGTGGAGAAAGCCCCACCACCAACCACCATGCCGTTCAAAACGCCGACCTGCCGCCGGGCAACACCCGACGGCTCCAAAACCCACAAAACCCACCAACAAAATCCAAAAATCACAATAAACACCTATATACACAATATTTACATACACCCTGTGAAAGATAGAAAAAAGTAGGAAAAAAACACTCAAACAGATAACTCACGCTCTCTCCCTTCTCCTCCACTCACACTCCTCCCACACGAAGAAGAAGAAGAAGAAGAAGAAGAAGAATAAGAAGAAGAAGAAGCTCTCACAGAAGAAAGAAGAATGAAGAATAAGAAGAAAAGAAGAAGAATCTAAGACTCTTGAGTTACTCCTAACTACGAAGAAGAAGAATTTTTTTTTTTACAATACATTTATTTACAATTCATGAAATGCACGAAATACAATTAAAAACACCATGTATCACATCAGGACAAGTTTTTTTTAAAAAGATTAAATAAGGTGCTGGTTAAATTCTAATTTTCCTTGAGTTGATATACTGCACAATATCCCATTAAAACCCCATAACTGTATAAAATTTTTCATATTCCCAGTGGCTCTGTGGAAACAAAACTCTAGTCTCAATCTGGCCTTTATATTAACCTTCCACAGAACCACGGCATCGAGTTGAGGTCCAGCCTGGAGTCTGTCTCTACGTGATATATAAATAGCCATTTTTGCTTCTGCAATTAAATAATTTAAAATCTGACCTTTTGACTTATTGGCTTTGTTAAAACGCAGTCCATTAATAAAAATAGAACTGGTAAAAACAAAACCAAAGTGGCTAAAAACAGTCATCAATAAACTAAAAAAAGTCGTCAGTCTCCTACAATCAATAAAAACATGAAAAACATTCTCAGGCAGACCACAGAAAGGACACTCGTTTAAAACCCCTGGACTAATAATTGATAAATACGAGTTCGTAGCGATGGCACCATGTAAAATTCTCCATTGGAGATCACCAGTTGGTTTTCTTATAGGAGGTTTATAAAGGGTCCTCCACTGAGGGGTTTGTCCTTCCAGTCGGTCCGCCCACACGCTCATGGCTCGACCTCGCAGAGTTCTTTCATTCAGGACTTTAACACAGTTTTTATAGAGTACTTTTGGGCCTGTACTCTGAAGGCTCATCTGTGAACTTTCTGTGGCGAGGAGAGGACCGCTATCTTTTGTGAAGCCGGTATTCAAGGTCAACTCAGGGATCAGGTCTGTCGGGTCCGGTGAAGCTTCTCCCTCTTTGAGCAGCTGCAGGAGACGCCTCTCCCCAGCTGTCAGTCTTTCTTTCACCAGACTCAGGAAGCGCTGCACCAGTCTAGCAGATCGGACTCCAAGTAGAGGAGCGACGGCCTGGGCGTTGGCAAAGTCTGGTCCAGCCGTCTCCACCAGGTGCTTCAATTTTGTCGTCTTGGACTTGCACAACGCCTCTGACAGTCCAGGTATTTTGCCATGACATACATCCAGTCTGGCCCCACAGACTAAAGGCTCGTTTAAAAGCCAATGCAGAGAGTTCTGCGCCTGCGAACGACATAGTTTAAAAAGACCACAGGATTTAAAAACAC
Source organism: Fundulus heteroclitus (assembly GCF_011125445.2). Taxonomy (NCBI): domain Eukaryota; kingdom Metazoa; phylum Chordata; class Actinopteri; order Cyprinodontiformes; family Fundulidae; genus Fundulus; species Fundulus heteroclitus. Next base: position 496,134 of record NW_023396527.1, read on the forward strand.
CCTGATAAAATTGAGGCAACCCCTTTAACTTAAAAAAAATTAAAATCAGTTAAAAACAGAGCAGCATCCAGCCCCAGAAAATTAACACGTCTGAGAATGCAACTGGCCACATCCTTCCATACAGGTGAACCTGTCAAATACTTCTGGATGAACTGTAATCTAAAAGTAGCCGTTCTACTGGCCAGATGAACGAGGCCCTGGCCCCCCTCCTCTCTCGGTAAAAACAAAACAGACTGTGGCACCCAGTGTAGTCCGTTCCAAAAAAAATTAACCATCTCCGATTGGATTTTTACAAGTAGCCCAGATGGTGGGTCTAACACTGCTAGTTTGTGCCACAGCTGTGAAGCAACTAGATTGTTTAAAACCAGCACTCTGCCTCGGTAGGACATTGTGAGTGTAACCATTTCCACTTTGATAACTTGTTTTGAATTTTTTCTTCAATATATTCCCAGTTCTTTTTCACAACATGTTTATCACCTAAAAACACACCGAGATACTTAAAACCATCCTTTTTCCATAAAAGACCCTGAGGGAGAACTGGGAGCCCGTCGGACCACTCGCCAACTGCCAGGGCTTCGCTTTTTCTCCAGTTCACCCTCGCAGCGGACAGAGTTGAAAACTTTTTCGTGATCTCAGTTAAAACAGTGACATCCCGCTGATCTTTAATAAAAACAACGACATCATCAGCATAGGCAGATAAAACCATATTATTCTTAAAACCGGGTAAAACCAGACCATGAACAGTCAAGCGTATTTTCTGGAGGAGGGGTTCCAGGGAGAGTGCGTAGAGCATCCCCGAGAGCGCGCAGCCCTGTCGAACGCCTCTACACACCCTAAAAGGAGCACACAGGCTGCCGTTGATCTTCAGCACACTCTCAATATCACTATACAAAACCTGGATCTTAGCAATAAGACCCTCGCCGAACCCAAACCTCCTCATGGTTTCCCAGAGGAAGCCGTGTTCGACGCGGTCGAATGCCTTTTCTTGATCTAATGAAATCAAGCCCGTTTGCAAACCCAATGAACCGGAGACCTCCAAAACGTCCCGAATTAGGTAGATGTTATCTACCAGGGACCTGCTGGGGACACAATAGGTCTGATCCCGGTGGATGACCTGCTCCATAGCTCTTCCCAGCCTAGTGGCCAGGGCCTTGGAGAGGATTTTATAGTCGGTGCAGAGGAGGGACACGGGGCGCCAGTTCTTGATGTCCTGCAGGTTCCCCTTTTTTGGCAGCAGGGTGATCACTGCCCTGCGGCATGACAAGGGGAGTGAACCAGCAAGCAGGCTCTCGTTGTAGACGTCCAGCAAGTCTTGGGCCAGAAGATCCCAGTAGGCCTTGTAGAACTCCACAGTGAGCCCGTCAACGCCCGGGGACTTCTGGCCCTGCATGCTGAGGAGGGCTGTGTGGAGCTCCTGGAGCCCCAGGGAGCGCTCTAGCTCAGCATTGGTCTCCTCAGAGACCTGAGGCAGTTCGACACAGAACTCCTTCAGCAGTTCCTCGTTCTCCTTATATTCACTTTGAAACAGAGAACGGTAAAAACCCACAGCCCTCCTCCTGATCTGCCCTGGTTCACTCAGTTGCTGCCCCGTGTCCGACAGCAAAGAGTGGATCTGCTTCCTCTGCCCGTGCTTCCTCTCTAAGCTAAAAAAGAAGCTAGAGGGAGCATCCATCTCCGTGATGTTCTGGATCCGGGACCTGACCAATGTGCCTTGGACTTTATTCTCCAGCAGGTTTGCTAAAACTAGCCTTTTAGATTTGAGAGCTTCAATGTGCTCTCGATTTCCTGTGGATTCACTAAGTCGTTCTAACTCCACGATGTTCATCTCCAGATCTCTAATAGATCCGGTGATGTCACGAGTGACATTGAGAGTATACTGCTGACTCAGCAGTTTTATTTGCACTTTACCATGGTCCCACCACTGTCTCAGGCTGGTAAAATCAGACTTTCTCTGTCTAAAACCCGTCCAAAAATAACCTAAAATCTCTTTAAAACCCAGATCATAAGTTAAAGCTGAGTTAAAATGCCAGTAAGCGCTTCTAGGTAAAATGTTTCTGATAAAAACACTACCTAAAAGCAACGAGTGATCGGTAAAAAGCCACTGGTAAAATCTGGCATGTTTTAAACACGTTAAAATGGTGTTTAAAACAATAAAAACGATCAAGACGAGCTAAGGTGATTCGGTTTTCTTTAATATGAGACCATGTGTACTGCCTGGAGCCTGCATGCATCCTCCTCCATATGTCCACTAGGCCGTGAGACGAGACCAACTGCCGCAGAGCATGTTGGGCCGCTGAATGCGGCTCTGCATGATTACGATCTAAAAACTCGTTTTCCGTACAATTAAAATCCCCACCAATAAAAACATAATCTTCCGACCACAATCACCCAGCATTTCCCCCAATTTTTTCAAAAAAACGCTTTTTCTCTGCATTGGTGATGGGAGCATAAATATTAATAAAAACAAGGTTAAAATGATCAAACTTTGTTTTGACTAAAAGACACCTCCCCTGAACGACGTGCTCAACTTCTGTAGAGTTTGGGGTGAAAGCTCTGGAGAACAGGAAACCCACCCCTGCACTCTGGGAGGTGCCGTGACTTAAAATGACCTCCCCCCTCCACTCTTTACCCCAGTCTGTTTCTATTAAAGAATCACTATGAGTTTCTTGCAAAAATAAAACATCAATTCTTTTATGGTTTATTGTTTGATAAATCTGTGCTCGTTTTACTGCCTCTCTAGCCCCATTGATGTTCAAGGATGCTATTTTAAAAGAATCCATAATGGGTGAGAGATTAAAAGCAACATACCAAACAGCTATACAGAATATTAAAGTGCATGTGCGTTTCATGAGATTCAAAATTGCTTTCTAACTTTACTCATAACTTTTTTCAATCTGTAAACTTGTTGTTCTGTAAGACCAACCTCTTCCTTGTTTCTAATAATGTGTCTGGCTGAAAAATAAAAAGTTCTCAAATCAGGAAAATAACTTTCAACTTTTACCCCTCTTAAACCTTTTGTTTGTTGCAGAAAAGTTAAAAACGATTCTACAGGATATCTTGTCTCTCCACAGCTGCTCTGTGACAGAGACACCACGCTGCTGTCAGACAGCTCGCCATCACTATCGCTGCTGTCAGAAATGACTTTCCTTTCTGTGGTCAGCTTGCTGACCTGCCTGCTAGCCTGCACAGCAGCCACCACCTTTTTCCTTTTACTACGCCTTTTAGGAGCTTCCAGTTCCATCACCTGCTCCCCCTCGCCTTTCTCCTCCACAGGCTCCTCCACAATCACCTCCCCTCCACCTTTCTCTCCCTGATCGCCACGCATACCATCCTGCTCCATTTCACCCTGATCCTCCCCCTCTTCACCAGTCACACAAGTTTCTCCACCACCACACACCACCGTGCTGCCTTCATTCACCACACAATCACTCTTTTGTAAATTAGATGCTTCCTCCACAGTCTTGTCTTCCACCAAACTTTCTTCCTGATCTCCAGCGACCGGGCCAGACGCCACGGGTTCCTCCGCGGTTACGCTGGAGTTCCCCGCAGCGCCAGACTCCTCCACCGCGGCAGGAGCTCCAGCCTCGCCGGACACACCCACCCGCTCCCCGGCTGCTGCAGGCTGCTGCTCCGCGGAGCCTGACGGAGCCGCCCCGGCTCTGTTTGGACACATTCTTATCAAATGTCCCTCCCCTCCGCAACCAAAGCACTTCATGTTTGAAGATGTTGCAAACAATACATAGTCAAAATCATCGATTTTAACTTTAAAACACAGATTGAGTTCCTCGTCACGCTTATTTAAAATCATGTAAAGCTGTCTCCTGTGCGAAACGACATGCTTTAACAATGGTGATTTACATCCTGACAATATTTTTCTAATAGGAGAAACTAATTTTCCATGTCGAGACAACTCCTTGACGAGGAACTCATCACTGACGAAGGGAGGGACATTTGACAAAATAACCTTTGTAGTGGGCTGCACGAGCGGCAACACCTGCAGGAACGAGCCGTTCACGGAGATGCCCGTCTCGACCAACAGGTGTGCCTGCTCCACCTTCTCCACAAACAAGACCACCGCTCCGTTCATTCGGGCCGCGGACTTAATCGCACCATGACCAATAACCTCCCCCACCGCCAAACAAACTTCCTCCACGCTGCACGGAGAACCAGCACCCACCTTGATGCCGTTCTTCCGTGTCAGCGTGGAGAAAGCCCCACCACCAACCACCATGCCGTTCAAAACGCCGACCTGCCGCCGGGCAACACCCGACGGCTCCAAAACCCACAAAACCCACCAACAAAATCCAAAAATCACAACAAACACCTATATACACAATATTTACATACACCCTGTGAAAGATAGAAAAAAGTAGGAAAAAAACACTCAAACAGATAACTCACGCTCTCTCCCTTCTCCTCCACTCACACTCCTCCCAGACGAAGAAGAAGAAGAAGAAGAAGAAGAAGAAGAAGAAGAAGAAGAAGAAGAAGAAGAAGAAGAAGAAGAAGAAGAAGAAGAAGAAGAAGAAGAAGAAGAAGAAGACTTTTGACTTTTAACAAAACTTTAATTACAAAACGCCAGACAATTAAACAATTGAGTTAAAACCAAATGTCATTTACATAAAATTCTTACATAAGAAGCTTGTTAAATTGAAGTTCTTTTCCTTCAGACACTTCACATAAAATCTTTTTAAAACCCCACAACTGCATAAAATCCTCCATGTTCTGCGTGACTCTGTGGAAGTGAAACTCCAGCCTAATTCTAGCTTTAACGTTGCACTTCCACAGAGCCACAGCATCAAGGTGAGGTCCTCCCTGCAGTCTGTCTCTACGGGACAAGTAAATAGCCATCTTCGCCTCGCTGATTAAAAAGTTTAAAAGTCTGGCCTTTGCCTTATTACTTTTATTTTGGCACACTCCTCCAATAAATAAAGAAGTAGTAAAAACAGTGCCAAAAAGACTAAAAACATTTGTTAAAAGGCTAAAAATGGTCTTTAGTCTGTTACAGTCCATAAAAACATGAAAAACGTTCTCAGACAGACTGCAGAAAGGACACTCATTTAAAACAGCCCGATTAATAACGGATAAAAAAGAGTTTGTGGCGATGGCACCGTGTAAAATCCTCCATTGGAGATCACCAGTTCTCTTTTTAATTGGAGGCTTATATAAAGTCCTCCACTGGGGTGCTCTACCAGCAAGTCTATCAGTCCATACACAGACTGCGCGGTTCTCGAAGTGTCTTCGATTTATGGCTTTGGAGCAAACTCTATAAACAGTTTTCTGATCCATAGTGGATAAAACCATCTTCTGTGGGTCCAGGCTGGAGAGCAGAGGTCCACTTCTCTCCGGGAACCCAGGATCCAGGATCAGGCCAGGAAAGGAGTCCATCGGGTCTGGCTGGCTCTGTCTCTCACAGTAAGCACGGAGGAGGCTCCTCTCCTTGGCCGACATCTTTCCCCTCAGGAGGTCCAGGAAGCGCCGCACCAGCCTGGCAGACCGTACCCCCATCACGGAACCCATGGCCTCGACGTTGGAGAGGGACGGTCCTGCAGTCTCCACCAGCTGTTTCACGGTTGTTATCTTTGACCGGCGCAGCGCCTCCGACAGCCCTGGTCCAGCGCCGTCACACACGTCCAGCCTGGACCCACAGATTAAAGGCTCCTGTAAAAGCCAGTGCAGAGAGTTAGTCGTTTGGGATGGCTTTAAATTGAACAGGGTACATGATTTAAAAACACCCTGATAAAACCTCGGTAATCCCCTTAACTTTAAAAGATTTAAATCAGTTAAAAACAGAGCCGCATCCAGCCCCAGGTTATTTACACCTCTAAAAATGCAGCTGGCCACGTCCCTCCACACTAAGTCAGAGGGCCCTGCCAGGTATTTCTGTACAAAATGTAATCTAAAAGCCACTGTTCTCCCGGCTAAGTGGACAAGGCCCTGGCCCCCCTCTTCTCTGGGTAAAAACAACACAGACTGTGGCACCCAATGAAACCCGTTCCAAAAAAAGTTGACCATTTTTGCTTGTATGTTGGCCAACAAACCAGACGGTGGGTCTAAACAGGAAAGTTTGTGCCACAGCTGAGATGCTACAAGGTTATTTAAAACCAAAACCCTTCCCCTGTATGACATGTGGGAGTGTAGCCATCTCCACTTTTCTAATTTACATTCTATTTTCTGTTCCATGTTTTCCCAGTTCTTTTTTTCAATGTTTTCATTGCCTAAAAACAGACCGAGATATTTAAAACCATCTTTTTTCCATAAAAGTCCCTGAGGGAGAACCGGGAGCCCATCACGCCATTCGCCCACTGCCAGGGCTTCACTTTTTCCCCAGTTCACCCTCGCAGAAGATAAAACAGAGAACTTAGTTGTTATCTCTTTCAGTACGTCGACATCTTGCTGGTTTTTAGTAAAAACAACAACGTCATCAGCATAGGCAGATAAAACCACTCTACTATTAAAACCAGGTAAAACCAAACCATGAACAGTAGAACGTATCTTTTGAAGCAGGGGTTCCAGGGAGAGCGCGTAGAGCATCCCGGACATGGCGCAGCCTTGGCGAACACCTCTACGCACCCTAAAAGGAGCACACAGACCACCGTTAATCTTTAGCATACTCTCAATGCCACTGTACATCACCTGGATCTTGGCGATCAGACCAGCGGCGAACCCAAACCTCTCCATAGTTTTCCACAGGAAGCCGTGTTCGACGCGATCAAACGCCTTTTCTTGATCTAATGCGATCAAGCCCGTTCTTAAACCCAATGAACCGGAGACCTCCAAAACATCCCGAATTAGGTAGACGTTATCTACCATGGACCTGCCGGGGACGCAGTAGGTCTGGTCCCGGTGGATGACCTGCTCCATAGCTTCTCTCAGCCGCGTTGCCAAGGCTTTGGAGAGGATCTTGTAGTCGGTGCAGAGGAGAGACACAGGGCGCCAGTTTCTTAATGTCCTGCAGGTTCCCTTTCTTGGGCAGGAGGGTGATGACTGCCCTGCGGCACGAAAGCGGGAGTGAACCAGCGGCCAAACTCTCATTATAGACCTCCAGTAGGTCTTCCGCCAGGATGTCCCAGTAGGCTTTGAAAAACTCTACTGTAAGACCATCGATGCCTGGGGCCTTCTGGCCCTGCATATTCAGGAGGGCTGTATGGAGCTCTTGTACCCCCAGGGGGCGCTCCAGTTGTACATTGGTCTCCTCAGAGACCTGGGGCAGCCCACCACAGAACTCCCCAAACAGCTCCTCATTCTCCTTATACTCACTCTCAAACAGAGAGGAGTAAAACTCAACAGCCCTCCTCCTGATCTGGCCCGGTTCACTCACCTGCTGCCCTGTGTCAGATAGTAGAGAATGGATCACCTTCCTCTGCCCGCGTTTCCTCTCCAAGCTGAAGAAGAAGCTAGAGGGAGCATCCATCTCTGTGATGTTCTGAACCCGAGACCTGACCAACACGCCTTGTACTTTAGACTCCAGCAGGTTGGCTAAAACTAGCCTTTTGGATTTGAGAGCTTCAATATGCTCTCGATTTCCTGTGGACTCACTTAAATGTTCTAGTTCCACTATATTCATCTCCAGATCTCTGATAGATCTGGTGACGTCACGAGTGACATTAAGAGTATGCTGTTGACAAAGTTGTTTTATTTGAACTTTTCCATGGTCCCACCACTGCCTTAGACAAGTAAAATCACCCTTTCTTTGTCTAAAAACAGTCCAAAAATAACTTAAAGCTTCTCTAAAACTACGATCATGAGTTAAAGCCAGATTAAAATGCCAGTAGGCGCTTTTAGGTAAAATGTTTGTTATAAAAACATTCCCTAAAAGCAAAGAGTGGTCTGTAAAAGCTACTGGTAAAATCTGACATGCTTTAAACACATTAAAATGATATTTAAAACAATAAAAACGGTCAATACGTGCTAACGAGAGGCGGTTTTCTTTACTGTGGGACCAAGTGTACTGTCTGGAGCCTGTGTGCATCCTCCTCCACACGTCCACCAGGCCGTGAGACGAGACAAGCTTCTGCATGGCTTGCTGGGAAGCTTGGTGAGGCTCTTTATGATTCCGGTCTAACAATTCGTTTTCTGTACAATTAAAATCCCCACCTAAAAAAACATAATCATCAAACCCGCAATCTCCCAACCTCTCCCCAATTTTCTCTAAAAAACGCGTCCTCTCTGCACCGACGTTAGGAGCATAAATATTGATAAAAACTACGTTAAAATGATCAAACTGAGCTTTTACTAAAAGACACCTTCCCTGGACGATACTTTCTACATTAAAAGAGTTTGGGGTGAAAGCTGAGGAAAAGAGGAGGCCCACCCCAGAACTCTGGGAGGTGCCGTGGCTAAAAAAAGCTTCTCCCTTCCATTCCTTGCGCCAGTCTGCTTCATTGTTAAGATCACTGTGCGTCTCTTGTAAAAATAAAACACTAATTCTTTTCTGTTTTGCTATTTCATAAATCATGGTGCGTTTAACAGCCTCCCTAGCTCCATTAACATTTAAAGAAGCTATTTTAAAATTATCCATGTTGGGTAAAAGGCTAAAAACAACATCACAATAAAATACGCACAATAAAAATAATAAGTTAGTGCTCATCATTCTATTCAAAATTGTTTTCTCACTTTTCCCATAATTTTCTTCAGTCTAAAAACCTCCTGATCAGAAAACCCAGACTCTTCTTTTCTTCTAATATAATATCTCGCAGAGAAATAAAATATTTTTAAATTGGGAAAATATTTTTCTACTTTTATCCCTCTTAATCCTTTTGTTTCTTGGAGAAAATGATTAAAAGATTCAACAGGATAACGTGCCTCTGCACTGCTACCCTGTGACAGAGACACCTCACTGCTGTCAGACAGCTCACCCTCACTGTCGCTGCTGTCTGACACCTCTTTTCTCTCTGTGGCCAGCTTGCTGACCTGTTTACTGCTCTGAACAGCAGTCATCACATTTTTTCTCTTACTGCGCCTTTTAAATTCATAGGCGCCTCCTGCTCCATCACCTGCTCTCCCTCGCCTTTCTCCTCCACAGGAGCTACCACAGGCTCCCCCCACAGACTCCTCCACAGGAGCCACCACATGCTCCTCCACACTCACCTCCCCTCCACCTACCACCGCCCTCACCTTTCCCTCCCTGCTCTCCACACACGCCATCCTGCTCCATCTCACCCTGATTCTCCACCTCCTCACCAGTCACACATGTTTCTCCACCACCACACACCACCGGGCTGCCCTCACTCACCACACAATCACTCCTTTGTGGATCAGATGTTTCATCCACGTTTTTCTCCTCCACTAAACTCTCCTGCCGGTCTCCAGCGACCGGAGCCGACGCCACGGCTTCCTCCGCGGCTACGCTGGAGTTCCCCGCAGCGCCAGACTCCTCCACCGCGGCAGGAGCTCCAGCCTCGCCGGACACACCCACCTGCTCCCCGGCTGCCGCAGGCTGCTGCTCCGCGGAGCTCGACGGAGCCGCCCCGGCTCTGTTTGGGCACGATTTTATCAAATGTCCCTCCTGTCCACAGCCGAAGCACTTCATGCCGGATGAGGTGGCGAACAAGACGTAGTCAAATTCGTCCACTCTCACCCGGAAACGCAGGTTTAGCTCCTCGTCACGGTTGTTGAGGATCATGAAGAGTTGTCTCCGGTGGGAGACAACATGCTTCAGCAAAGGTGATTTACACCCCGACAGAATCTTTTTAACGGGGGAAACCACCTTTCCGTGACGAGAGAGCTCTTTAACGAGAAACTCGTCACTAATGAACGGAGGGACATTCGATAAAATCACCCTGGTAGCGGGCTGCGTGAGCGGCGACACCTGAAGGAACGAGCCGTTCACAGAAATGCCCGACTCGACCAACAGGTTCGCCTGCTCAACCCGCTCAACAAACAATACCGCGGCTCCGTTCATGCGAGCCGCGGACTTGATGGATCCATGTCCAATCACCTCACCCACCGCCAAACAAACGTCCTCCACGCTGCACGGAGACCCGGCACCCACCTTGATGCCGTTCCTCCGTGTCAGCGTGGAGAAAACGCCAGAACCACCACCCGCCACCATGGCGTTCAAGACGCCGACCTGCCGCCGGCAAAACCCGACGGCCACCAAACCCTACAAACCCCACCAAAAAACCCTAACAACCAAAATAAAAACAACTATATACACAATATATACACTCACCCAGTGAAAAAGGACAGAAAAAAGTAAGAAAAACCACTCAAACAGAGTTTTTCACTCGCTCTCTCTTCCGCTCCTTCACTCACACTCCTCCCACACGAAGAAGAAGAAGAAGAAGAAGAAGAAGAAGAAGAAGAAAACTCGATATGCTTGCATGTTTATTTGACGTTAACACGCGGTTCTTTGTTGTTGCTTTCGCGTGTGCATATAGTGAATAGCAGGGCAAAAACACATGGAGTTCTCGCCGTAAAGCAAGACCGACTCTCGCGGTCTTGCACGAGACTTCTGAGCCTGTGTGTGCGGGCCGAGAGCTCTTGCAATGGTGTACCGCTCACGTGACGTCACCGTCTCAAGAGCAACGCGCCTTTTGCCGCTTAAGTAGGGCACACAGGAGAGAACGCACGGATAACCCAGCTATTACAAGCGCAACAGAACCAGCGATCTGACTGACTTTACAGCCGTTAAACTTTCCCAAGACGATGTCCCAGGCGCACGGTTTACTGGTCGAACTGTCGAAGAACACACCAACCTTCAGCTCAAACGATGGCTTGAGGTTCGAGGGCTTAAAAAGACTGGAAAACTGGCCGAGTTGATGAACGGTAAGCTTTGTTTTTTTTTTCCTGCGCGGCGATCATGGCAGCGTCGGCCGTTTTTTTTTTGTTGTTGTTTGCAATCACCGTCCAGGAATGGGTATATGTTTAATGTTTTGTCTTATTTGAATGTTTTTGAGTAAGCTATCCTGGTAGCAGGCTATCATGTTAGCGCCTGCTACCATGACAGCCTATATGCTATCATGGTAGCAGGCGCTACTTTATTAACATGTCGGCCACCAAAATACTCTTATCTTGACTTGATGTCGCTGGAATTGGGTCAGGATGTTCTTCGGTTTGTGCCCTTCCTCCAACAAATGCTTGCTACATATGTACTTGAATTTGGTAACTTTTCCGGGTTGAACTGTTGTGTAGGCCGACCGCCCCGGTGTCACACGTTTCTCCTTGGCAGTCTTGAAGAAAACATCCTTCATATGCGGCCGATCAGCGTAACTCGAGTCGCTGTTGCACGTTCCATAGCAACAATGTTTAAAAACCATGGTCTTAGATTGGAAAAAGCAGTCGTTACCGAGTAAGGCTAACCGCACGTCTCTTTTACAGCAAAACAGCGGTGGGTTTCCGGAGTTTGCCCCACTGCGTACCACGTGATGTGACGTCATCGTGACGTTGTGTTTCTAAAAATAGCTTGCGCGCGGTACCCCATTGCAAGTGCGGTATTTCCCCCACAGACCACCAGGGCGGCCGAGAAAACCTTTGTTCGACCTGAAATGACTCATTTAATCATCCAAAACGGTATGGAGCACATTAATTTACTGAAAAAATTTGCATAGTATGCCTTTAAGCTCTCTTTCACTCCTATATGTGCAGGAACCCAAAGAAACACTACTGTCAAACCCCTAATCTGAGTATGATATAATATTTGTTGAATTTCTAATAAGATATCTGGACAGCGTTCTGATTGATTTTTCTGGAAACTGATCAATGAAGAACTTCAATCTGAACATATGACAGCTCTTAGTGGTCTCACTTCTTCAATCCATTCTACAGCAACCAGCAATGCAATCATCTCTGCCATATAAACAGATACTCCTTCATTTAATTTCCTTCCTGTATGCAGTGTGAACTCTGGAATTATTACGCCTACTCCAGTTTGTCCTAATTGATTTTTTATGCATATATATATATATATATATAATATATATATATATA